>NW_013532703.1:3232574-3357156 GCF_000836235.2 Papilio xuthus | reverse complement strand
CATCTGTTCTGCAAACTGATAACAATTTGTTATGATTTAAATTGTTTTGCTTTGTTTACATTTCAAATTACATTGTCATGAAACTCAATAATGTAAATGACACAAATATAAGTCCCAGATAAAATTACTACAAATAAATTAAATAACATTGGTTTAGAATTCTCATTATATAATCAAAACATTTTAAAATGACTTGAAATAATATTATATGAACTAGTTAACAACATGAATACTTTCTTTTTGCAATTATTGTTTTTTTTTATAGCAGAAGGAGTCAAACAGCCAATGAGTTGATACTCAAATATGTCATAAAAGTAATATTTTAAAACACCCTTTTATTAAATGTATAGTGAATACTTTAGTCTCTGTGTGATATATTATATTTCTATAAGAAAATTCTAGTACATATTGTATTCCACATTATGGTTATATACAAAGGCATAACATAAAATAAAAATAATTCAGTAAATTAATGCAAAGGTTAAAATAATTAGTATATGGAAACAAACAGGAAGTTGTCATTTACTTCAATAAAACCATAAAAAATGTATTATCAGGAGATTGTGAACATAATGAGTCAATTTACCAAACATGTGTGCTAAAATAGAATGCATTGTACATCAATTTTAATACATTAATTTTGCTAGAAGATTAAGATTTACAGTAATGTAGCAACTAGGTAACAAGTTAGTTATTTCATTATAAAATATCACTTTTAACATTATCAGATCTTCTATAATCAAGCTATTAACAATAATGTTTATAAACATAAATTATAATAATTAGAATAACTAATAAGAATTTTAAGATAATAACAAGTTGGACAGCCTTTGGTATAGATTAAAATGGTAAATTTTTAACAAAGGCATTATGAAAATTTGTTCTAGACTTTTGACTCTAGGGCTAAAGAACATAATCTATATAACACTGTAACACAAATCCATTGTAACATAACCATGCAAAAGCAGTGAAACAAATATTTACTTACCGAAATCTATAAACTGCTTGATAGAAAGCGGAGATGGATTAAATTGCGAATAGAAGTCCAACATTTTCGTAACATTACTGAAAATTGTCCCTGCCAATCTCATTTTGGATATTATTTAATATCAAGATAAAACAATGAAGAGAAAAATTCTTGAAAATAGTACAAACTAAAATTCACAAATTATTAAAATACATTATGAATTGTATTTTAAAAACAATGATTTATTTAGAAAAAAGTAAATATCACTGCAGCTTTTTTAAGATCGCGAGAACGGACCGACAGATACAGATGCTGCGAGAACACAACTCACAACAACTGACATTGACGTATGAATAAAACTGACATCGAGTGCCAAAGAGTACATAAAATAAGGAATACAGAGGCTACACATCATGACAGAACAGATCAGGTCATTTGAGATTTTTTGATGGTGACAGGGGGGCGCTAATGAGCTATAATAATTGTGATAAATGCCCACCGGGTCAGATAACTTTGTCTGTCTTTAGTCTATATATATATATATCGATTCTCTAGCTTTATTAAAATTGCCTGAATTTCTTTGCAAAAACCAATATTTTATAATAATCATACCAATGTGTCAACACAAATCTGTTTTTTTTTCATTTTTATAGATTTTTGTCCGACTGTCAAACACAAAATCAAATATCAAAGTCAAATTTAAATGTCAATTTCATTAAATCCCTAAAAAAATATTTAAATTGTGAGAATTATACCATAAGGAGCGCAATAATAACGAATATTATAATAATTACATTAGGCAGAATACTCAGGAAATATCGTATCTAATTTTAAATATTAGATAATGATTATTTACACTTAAAACTTTATTAAATATACTACATGATAGTTCCAAGATTTCATATACTTTTAAAAACCCCTTCCAAAAGCTATTTACATCATTCCAGGAAGGTGAGTGGTTATTAATGGTGTCTTATGGTTAATCGCTAGCAAAACAGTAAACCTGATATTCAATATTCCCATCCGATATGAGCTGCATTGCTTGTTGTCTACATCAAATAAACTAAAGTACAAGAACAAGAAGACTAGAAGAAGAATTTCCCTTACTATCCATCCTAGAAAAATTATAAATATAATTGTCAAATATGTACTTTTTAGATGAGTGAAAAAGTCTTTGTGTATGGGACACTAAAAAAGAATGAACCGAATCACTATTGGTTGACTGATCGTAAAAATGGTGTTAGCAAATTTATAGGCAATGGAGAAACATGTCAAAAATATCCTTTAATTATTGGAACTAAATATAATATACCATTTGTACTATATAAACCAGGAGTTGGACATCATGTACAAGGTTATTATCTATTACATATAAGTATTTAAGACATTGATCATCATCTTACCGTGAGTTGCTGAGATCAAAGGCGCCATTTAAAACATTATCTTTGATTTGTCAAAGATGAAAGTGAGGCTGACAATATGCTTCATACAGAGGTTTTGGTGTCAGAAACCCACAGTTAATGTAGTATTTCCATCACATCATCATGCTTTTAAATAAGACATAAGCCACACATACTTTTAGGTAGATTTTGCAGCACCAGCCGAGTGAGTACATTTTCACACAAAAAAATTTGTAGCATAGAATATGTTATGCACAATTATGTAATGTCATCATCAACCTGCCCTTATCCCTATCGAGGGCCAGCACACTATGTACTAATCCTCCATACATCTCCATCAGCCGTCATATCCGAGTCATATGTAATGTAACTAATCTTTATTTAATCTGCTTCTTAGGGGAGGTGTATGAGGTTGATGAAAAAATGATGAGCAATTTGGACATACTCGAGGATCACCCAAATTACTATATAAGAGAGATAGACAATGTAGATATTAAAAAACTGTATGTATTTATTATAACTCTATTATACATAAGCTCCCACATAAAATCTATTATGATAACAATATACATTTTTTTTTTAGTGGTACAAATAAAAAGGAAAGAATTAAGTGTTGGGTCTACTTTATGAAAAATTTTAAAGACGAACTTCTATTCAATCAAATGTTTGAAAATTACTCATCCACAGGAAGTCATGGGCTGCCTTACTTGGAAAGGTCACAGAGAGAAAAAAACTATGATCACTTTTCTGCTATTAAGAAATAATTTAGAGTTTGTATTTGGAAATTTAAATATTCTTTTCCATATTGTTTCAATGTCCATCTGATGGTAAGGATGCCAGAAAACATTGAAATGTTTCTCAGTATGTTATGAATAATGATTCATGCAATTAAATTCCATGAAATATTTTAAACTTAAAAACTACCCAGTTATAAGACTTATAAGAAGGACACGCATGATAATAATCTTGTTTTCATCAAATAGGAAATATTTTGTGAAGTATTCTATTAAAGTTTTACTCTTATATGTGAACTTATAAGCACTTTAATAGAAAAATAATTATCATTTTGTTTTTTCAGAAATAATGAATCGACAATTGATGATTTCAACAACGACGTGAAGGCCAAGTAAAGTAGAATTTCAGTTATAAAATCTAAATTATATGTAAATATGTCATGAAAATAAAAACTTCAAATGGAAGAAGACATTCCTCTTAATATTTTAAATAAACTTTACTATATCTTCTAGTTGCGAAATTTTATTTTCTATATTACTTTTCTAAAAAGAGCTGTATGTATGTAAATATTTAAATTAAAATACACTTTCAAATCAGAATTCGGCTAAAAACCTTGCAGCCGATGCTCCGATGAAAGATAGTTTTTTTTTTGGTTTTGGTTCCGTCTTGTTTACCTGTCAAACCAATTTTTGTTGCTGTCAATGTCATTAATTCAACATGTGTTTGAAGTACTCGTTTGTGTAATGCACTTGCATTTTATGAATTTAATCATAACCAAAAGGCAACTTCAAGATTTGCCGTTGATTATTTATTTTAAAAGTTAATTGTTTGAAAATTCACTAATAAAAGTTTGTCCAGTACAAAAATACTTTTGGTGTAATTTTAAAGTATAGGTTATTTATACTTTGCAATCATAGAAAATTGATTTACTTTCAAGAGTAAATATAAACTAAAAATAAATAAAATTTGTATACAATGGATTTTGCAAGAAAGCAGTTGGAAAAGTATGGTTGGAGTGCAGGTAACTCATAAAACATATTTGATTATTGTTAGAATTTTTTGAAGCGGTACAGATCTAGTAATGTTGATAAATAATAAATAAATAATTGTTTTAAGGCAAAGGGCTTGGTAAGCATGAGAATGGAATTTCCGAAGCACTGAAACCAAAGCTAAAGAGAAGTGTAGCGGGAGTTGGGCATGATCCTGCAGCTGACTTCACAGAGCATTGGTGGAATGATTTATACAACAAAGCTGCAAAGAACTTGGAGGTATATTGATGTTCCTTTTTTAATTTTGCAAAAATTGTTATATTTTATTGCTGTTTGAGCATTAAAATTAAATTGTTGTAATATTTAGACTAAACAAATAAAATTATAAAAAAGTTTAAATTAAGATGTGTAATCAAAAATATTTTATATAAACTTAAGACTTAAGTATCTTTTATATTTTTAAAGGTTGAGAATAAAAATGGAAAAACCAAAAGAATCAAAAGAAAGGACTCATCAGAATTTGAAATAACAAATAACACTTGGCAGATCAAAAAAAGTAAGAGAGATGAAAAATCTGATCAACAGTACACAGACTTTTTTGTTAAAACAGCCATTTTGAATAATGGAGAATCAAAAGTTGAAAATGTTAATGAAAGTGATTTGGAAATTGAAAAAACTGTAAAAGATGTATTTAAAATGACCGATGAAGAATTATTTGCAGCTTGTGAAGGCAGAACAGCACATAAGTATGTTATTATTACCTTCTACCACTATGTATTTTAATTTTAAACTGGATGCATTAAGAGCATTGCTAGCAGATAATCTAGACTATCTAGGGAGGAAGGTACTAAAAAAAGATATTTACTCCAATGGTTAGAAGAAGGAGGAAGACTGAATAGTAGTTTTTGATTTATTTATATAGATCTATAGACATTCTTAGTATTGAAGTCTTTAGAAGTAGTTTATATTTTATATCTAGGGGTTGGCAAGTGCACCCCTAAACCTTTATGGCGTCGCCCATGCTATGCATATGATTCGAAATTATTTCCACACAATCATATATTTTGGTTTAAAATGATTCATCATTATTTTTATGAAGTAAACTAATTATAATTTTATTTAATTTACAGAGGTGCACGCCATGGACTTAAAGCTTTGGGTAAATTAGCAAGAATAGAGCAACAGGAGCAAGTTCTATTAAATCAAGATAAATATATTGGTTATTCTCACACAAAGAAAGGTAAAAGTATAGAAGATAAGAGAAAAGTCAATGATCTAATTGTGGAAAATAATAGTTTGGAAAATGATACTGACAGTATGCCTGTAAAAATTAAAAAGAAAAAGAAAAAACGCGATAAAGACTTAGACGAAAAATGTGAAACAAATGGTAATGAAATTCATGTAATAGATCTAGAAACAGGTAATGAAAAAGAAAAGGAAATATACGAGATAGTTGATGATAATATTGTTAACGTTAAGAAAAATAAAAAAAGAAAATATAAGGAAATAGTGAAAGAAACAAAAGAAAATACAAACAAAAAAGAAAAAGACGATTCTGATGATGCCAGTGATATTAGTGAGTTAACTTTAGATGATCTGTTTCCAGACCATGATGATTTAGACTCTAAATCTATTAGAAACTCTAAAAAGAAAAGAAAAAAAGCAAAATAAAAGTTGTTAAAACCATGTTTTTTTTCCTTATTTTTTCCCATTTCTTAGTTAGTTACTTAAATAAAATCACACTCTGAGAGGATGGACTCGTGGGCATTGCTTGAAAATTTAAAAAAAAAACAAGACTGATGGTGTCGTAGATATCATGTGATATTTTATTACTTCCATTTGTGTTTAAATAGTAAGGTAGAATGCTTAAACAAATAAATGCATAAGGAAAACACTAATCCTAATAAGATAAATTGTGAATGCTTGGATGGATGGATGTTAGAAGGTATCTCCAGAACAGCTGCATGGATCTCACTGTAATTTGACATAGCATGGAAGAACACAGGCTACTTAAGATTTTTTAAATTCTATATACTTATTTTGTTACGTTAATTAAAATACGCTACAAATAAAATGTCCATTATCCCACGCCATATTGTGACGTCATACATCGCAAATCGAAAAAAAGCTTATTTTTTAAATACCGATTTTTAAATCAACTCAGTTTTACTTTTTTAGTTTATTTGAAAACCCGGTCAGTCCGAATGTGCTTCTCCGACATGCTGGATAAGATTATGTTTTGAGGAAGGACCAACAAATCACTTTAAAGATCAACGTATTTAGGGTTCTACAGCAAATCCCAATTCGACTGTTCGGAGTTCTGACATCAGAGAAAAACGAAAAAAATGCAAAAACGAGTCCCTTTGATAAATAATCTCAGTCTCTCCTAGTTGCCGCAATAACCTATAATATTTTATTTCATTGAATTTCCTCCATACTCATCGGTGCCGGTCTAATTAAGTTTGTGAACAAACTGGGCCGTCCCCTACACGTGTAAATCATTGTAGGCGACGCGCTCGCGCCGCATACCGAAGCAATTTAGAAGCGCCAGGGTTGAAAGTTCGCATTCCACAGTCAAATATGCGGAAACAAGTCCCAGCGCCGACTTGTCAAATATTTAACTTTTTATACACCTCTAGAAACTTATTGCCGGAAACTATATTGAAGAACAAAGAATACTATTTTTGCAATATGTAATTGTATATTTTTCTTATCAACTAATTATACAGTCTACAAAGCCCTCAATCAAAGGCATAAGACTAACATCTGAAAGGAAGAAGGAGCCCACTATGGTTATACGGAAAGATCCTAGGAGATTGTTACGACGTTAGCACGACGAATTCGGCTTTTGGGTTAATATATTACAAAAATATATAAGTTCTTGCTAGAAAATGTGTTCCCTATAATCGGTTAATCCCTCATTTGTAGTTGTAACTACATACTTATAATATTCTTCTTGTCTCACATATTTTATCTGAACAATTCTCGATAAATTAGCTGTTGCCCGCTACTCTGTCCGCGCGGAATTTAAAACAAACTTAATAAGTAGCCTATGTGTTTTTCCAGACTATGTTCTACATCTATCCCAAATTTCAGCGAGATCCATGCAGCCGTTCCGGAGATACCCTCAAACTATCCATTCATCCATCCATCTTAACATTCGCATTTATAGTATTAGTAAGAAGCAAGATAGAATTTATGTTTATTTCCATTTTACTTCTTACATCCTAAATACGTTCAATAAGTTCAGTTAGCGAATGGTAGCTTAACAGAGCGATCGTTATAAGTCACTGTCAACAAAAAATTAAGAAAAAAAAGAAGCGCCACAGAGCGCGCCTAATTATGACAAAATATGTCGGTTATTTGAAGGGGCAACAAGGCCGTGTTTTTTTGTTTTTAATTTATTGCTTTTAATATGAGGAACATTAGTTTCGGCTCTATTAAATCTTGGCACTGTCTTATGTTGGCAAGACAAGATTACTGTTTCTAGTTTAACAGATTAATTATCTGCATACCTAACAACTTGCAATAGTATACCTACGAAATATAAAGAGCGGTGAAATTTTTACACCGATAGGGTTTTAGGGTAGGGGAACTTTGTTCAATCCCGTAATTATATAATATCAGTTTAATCTGTACTTTAGGTGAAGATGATGGAATGGTATTCGATAAGAAAAACAATTTATTTTAACCTACAATATGATCTAGAAGTTACATACATAAATTCGTATTTTTGTTTGTCGGGAATAGGTCTACTTGTAGGCTACTACATACCGTGAAGAAGCAAAACAATTGCAGAACGCTAAAGCAGTGGTACCCTAATAAAACTTATCTTATCGTATGTATTGTATTTAAAAATCTTGCGACGGAAAACGTTGGGTAATAAAATAATTTGAATAATAAATACCTACGCATAAACTACGAATCATTCTTGAAATTGAAATAGCGCTTAATTTTTGGATCATTAATCTGGTGCAAATTGCTCGTATATTAAACATGATGTGATAGTTTTAAGCCCAATTACTATGTAAGTGATTACGGCGACAATAATTATCAATAAATAACGATCTTTCCGCTATAAATAACCCCAGGGCGGGATGCTGTGCGCTGTCCCACATACGTGACGCGTCCAATTACACCGACTAACTAAATAATTATCACAATTAATGAAGATGCGCATATCTCAAGCGGCTCCTTAAATAAATACCAATTTGATGTACGGGGAGACGTGCGCGGGCGCATCCGTGCCTTTACCGACACGCCCACCGCGCCCTGATTGGTTTATTGCTAATTATATCACACTACCGTCTTCGAGAGCTATTTGCATCGTTTAAGAAGCAATATTCGATTTTAAGCTTTAACTGTAGCTAGTAGAAGTTAAAATACATCGTAAAGCTGCTAAATGTGGCATACAATATTGTCATCCACAAAGACGCCCATTAGTCGAGGTTTTCCATCTTAATTTCGATCGATGGTATCCCAGTCGGACGATAAATCTTACAATTTTAAAAGATTTTGAACCCTATGCTCTAAACAATAAGGAGGACACAATTAACAGCGCATCGTCGGACGTGCTTTTCAGAAGAGGCAGTTAACATTCTCCACTCGCAGTCGTTTCAGCGATCCAATTTGACAAAAACGCGTCGTTAGAGTTTCAAATTGGTTTAAATTATTATCGTGTGTGAGTTACCCGACACTAAATCAGATATGGAGGAGAAAAAGTGTTTTGGATTCTGAAACTTTAAAATGTTCTTCGACTCTACGCGGTACGGACGCAGGAGCCTGTGAGAAGTGAAAAATAAATTACGCGATGTCTTCCGAAATAAGTGATGCAATGGAAGTAGAAGAAATTAAAACTGCAGATCCTAAAATAGATAAAACAGAAACTAAACTTACATTTTCGATTGATAATTTACTGGCTGATAAATTTGAAAAGCGCGTTGAAGATAGAAACACATCGGAAGTTGGTAGCGCCGCGTGCGTAAACGAATCAGTGAATCTTTATAAAGATTTGTGTAATCAAGAACAGACTTATGATTCAGAAGACGAGGACAAAGCAAGCGATAGTTCTGAGCAGGTAGACGTGGAAAGCTCCACCGCAGGCGACTGTCTTGACTTCACGGATGTTAAATCTCCTGATTATCAACAACCAGGTTAGTTTATTATTGTAACCAATTTACTAAAGATTTAATTGCCGAACAATTTGCCAGTTAAACATCATTCATTCAAAATTCATTCATCTAGAGATATTTGATGGCATCCCCGTTAATTCAAACAATCAATGCGACTGAGCTTGTTTATGTGAAAAACTTTTACTTATTCTTATCCTTCTGCGCATCCGCAGCGATAAAATGCATTTTGTCTATGACCTACATATCGTTATAATATGTCAAACCATATGAAATCTTTAAAAACTTCATAAGATTTTTTTCAAACGCGTAATCTACGGTTTTCAATATCTATCTATTTAACAGCAGGACACCCCGCAAAGTAGAAATATGAAAGAAAAGTTTAGTCCATATGTTTGCGGAATCATAATCATCATCATCGCACAATCATAATCATTACTATAATACTAATATTTTAGATGCGAATATTTAGATTGATGGATGTTTGTTTAAAGGTATCTCCAAACGTCCGAACGGATCCGGCTGAAATTTAGCATTGACGTAGAACATAGTCTGGAAGAACACATAGGCTATCTACTAATTAGGTTTTATATAGTACTGCGCGGACGAAGTCGCTGGCGACAGCTAGTATCTTAAATAAGATAAAATAATTTTCCATTGTTTGCCATTTAGCCATTACTTAATTATTTTCTAAATGCATTTAGGAAACAGTAGGCGGGTGGTATAGCAACCCACATAAAAACTTTTTGAACAACTTTTGATTACCGTAGGAAAATGTAGATATATTATAGGGAAAGGAAAAATAGGTACGAAATTTAAACCATATCGCTAATCATATATTTTCATCGAGTCCAGTATCTTTTCGGTTAATTCTCTACCTGAAAATAATATGGGAAAGGACTTTAAATGACCATCAATATATTAAATATTATTTTTTTTGTACGAGATGGCAAACTAGCTAGTGGCCACGTGAAATCGCTAAAATAACGAAATGTCCGTTGCCCATAGATATCTGCCATAAAAAAGATGTAGATCCGTAGCTTATCTCTAAAAGGATATTTCCCCTTTTTTCTCACTGATCCACTTTCCTACCCTTCTTAAGAACGAAAAGGGGTAAGAGCTCGGCGTCCGATACACATATCGGTCAAAACGCGAAAATATTTTCACTACATTCTCGTCTTCTGTGATAAGGTATTGCATTCGCACGCTGCTGCAGACGCTACCACTGTCACCAGTCATTTAGACTTAATAATATTTGATTATTCTATAATAATATTATACCTTAAGCGCTAAGTCTAACATATTTATATTGTAGGTTTAGGTTTAGATTCCCAAAAATAGATTTGTAAGATAGATTTTTAAAATTTACAAACTTACTAGCTGACGCCAGCGACTGCGTCCACGTGGAATTATAAAAAAAATGTAGCCTTAACGTTCTTCCAGACTATGTTCCACATTTGTACCAAATTTCAGCTAAATCCATGCAGTGGTTCTGGAGATACCTTCAACAAACATTCATCCATCCAAACATTCGCATGATAATCGTAAAAAGTAATTTCACAAAGCCAATTAAGTACTCCTTTTAAACTTCTCTACTCTAGCGATTGCAACGGAAAAAATATTAGGCAAACAGCACCTCTGTATGTTTAATAAGAAACTTCCAAGTATTAATCATTGTAAGACGAGCTGCAGTAACACGAGTAACGGTAATTAATTAAAAAAAACTTTGTGTAACTTCGCGCCTTCACGAGTCATTTGACATTATACGCCATGCCTCTGCCTCTGCGCGTCATGTGTATTTTTGGCGCCAATTAACTGTTATTTGAGTTGTAAGTCTGTTAGCGTACAACTAAAATAATATTGACTTTTTAAAAGATCCAGGGCCAAAGATTAACTTTTTTTGATTAATGTGCGTAGACCAGTGTTTCTCAAAGTGTACCTTTCTTTTGTATCGCGAAAATAGGTACTGATCATTTTTTTAAAAAATACTAAAGGGATAATCAGTTTCCAAAAGATTAAAAACTTAGGACGTGAACTGAATTACGACAATTCTAGGGCCTAGAATACTCAAACCTAGTTTCCGTCAAACACTTCGCTTCCCAAGAGTCCAGTAGTAAAAGAAAAGTTTGAGAACCAATGAGATCAATGACTTCTGATCTGATGAATGTAAAAAAAATTGTCAATTAAAAATGTCGTTCGAAGTATCTAACGAAAGTAAAATTGAATTATCCAAAGATGTATTCAATGTATCAGCAATAATTCCTTTAAACGAACAATCGCAAAATAAAATCGCGTGCTAATTTATTTACGAGCAGTCAACGTTTAAACATCTCCTAGGTTTTTTATGTTCGTGCCGCGGGACTCAAATTAGCCGTTTGAATTGGTTCCCTGACGTCTCGTTCGTACAAACAAATAAAACAATTTATTGGACACACGCACACACTGGCGAGCCAACCGTGCATTGATGTCTCATTTTCTAAATTTGTTCTGAAAAAGATAAATCTCTACTCCTCCCGAGTCTCGTTAGCTAAATCTTTCACTCTTGTAATTACTCACAGAGTTGAAAAAAGGGAAATAAAGATGAAAAGAACCGTCCCGCGGCCGTTATTTAGTAAGCGGTTTGGGCTCATTAAAAAGCTGTAAAATTCTATTACCAGCGAGCGGATGGGAGGTTTTCCGAATGTGTTTATGTCGACCATTGGAATCTTCGTATATGCATCGATGAATGACACGGGCCATTCGATATTTAACTTTATTGCTATGCATGATAGAGGTTATAAATTACAAAATGTTTCCTCGATGTCAGCAAGTGTAACTTTGCTAATGGAACAGAGGCGCGAAACAAAGACATCGACCGTTGACATGTGACGATATATTGACATTAATTGCTTTATACCAGTGGCTCTGGGTAGCGCGGACGCATTTTCACTCATGTTTTGTTGTTCGCGTTTACCTAACAAAGCGAATGGACTAATTTTAGTCGGTAATTAAATTAAACACTACATAATTGGAAGTGATGTGATAAACAGTTACATTGGTCTGTACAGACCTAAAAAGTTTGTTACTTTTAAATTACTATAGGTAGGTATTGATAGTTGCTAGCTTTGAACTATTTTCATTGTTATAAATATACCCTAATAAAGAAGAGACGAAGTCAAAATAAAAATACTAGAAATGAAATGCTTTTGAAAAGAAATAATTGTAAAATTTTGCTTAGATTTACGAATTGTGCCCTCGTGATTTTTACGAAGGAACAAAAATATTCACAAAATTACACATTAATAAATATCTATATTCATAATTTTGTTACAAGTGAATAGCAAAAAAAATCTATTTTCTAACGAAACCTGCTAAAAAGTTATGAACAAGAATAGTTAAGAAGATATTTTAAACGTATTTATAAAAAAATAACACTTGTTGTGACACCGTGTCTTGTAAAATTGTTATAAAGAAACTAGCACCACTCCGACACCGCGTATATCAAACGTAGCGTTTACACGACATTATAAATCGTTTACATACGTTGAGTTGCCGCAAGTATATTTTTGTTCCTACTAATATTTTTCAACTTATAAAAACGTCACTTTCTTGGTTGCTAGTATTATAATCAAAGCTTCAAAAATCATTAACGGTGATTATATATAAACTTTTTGATTTTACAAGCTCATTAGTGAGAGCCAAAAGACTACTGCTTGTACAATTTTCGAGATAGCGCCGTATCCGCTCAGGAGAATGACATGTTGATATATTACCACTAATTACTCACGGGGAAGAGGTGTTTATTGAAAATAGCTGCAAGGTGATGACATGCCGTGTCCGCTCTGCTTACAGCCGGGAACAAGATAATTTCAATATTTTTTAATTCAATAGCTATTCAACTTATTGTAAGAAAAGAAGTTAGTTCTCGGGATAATTAAATATTTGGACGTATATGTGTATATTTTTAGAATTATATAGGTATTATACTTAAACCATAAATCAATGATTAATCGATTCAGTGGTGGATACAATCGCGCGCTTTAGTATCAAAGCAATGAATAGTGAACGGTACTTCGTAAAGTTTAAAAGTTCACATTAGAAAATTATAAAACTCTCGTCTATTGAAATAGAATGGACAATGCAATACTGTATTTTCTTGACAGGACCATCATCGTCTCGTGGTAAAAGAGCTAGAACTGCATTCAGCGCTCAACAAATAAAGAGTTTGGAGGCGGAATTCGAAAAGAACCGATACCTTTCCGTCGCGGCTAGAGGCAGGCTCGCCAGGCAATTGAGACTAACGGAAACACAGGTAAAATCTTAACGTTATAAGCATAACAAATGGTTTTACAGACAAAAATTATTTTTTTAATCGCCATTATCAAAACTTTGGCGAGCTACAAGATAAGCTGGCAGCGGCTCTTTGTCTAGTCCGTTTCACTATAATTAAAGTTTTTTTTAGTTTTAATATCTAAGTAAATATGTTTTGTTACAGATAAAAATATGGTTTCAAAATCGACGCACAAAATGGAAGAGGAAATATACGAACGATGTTGAACTCCTCGCTCAACAGTATTATAGTAGCTTAGGTATAATGACACCGAGACCAATGTTCGTCGGAGATCGACTTTGGATTTTCAACTATCCAAACCGAGTGCCGGCCACCCATCAACCGTTTTTAAAATCATTAAATAACATTGGCAATGTGAATAATAATGGTCAATTGGACAGAAACCTTTTTAGAACCATACCAAAACCCGATGTGCCGTTTTTAGTACCCCCTGCGCCGGCAACTTATCCGAACGAAAGACTTTTTTTGAATATGGAACGTAATTTAAATGTAGCAAATAATCTTAAAATCCACGCGCAAAATAGATTACTTCCGATACCCAGAGAAGCTTATAATAATATGAATTCGGTGCAAAGAAACATAGACGTTTATAAAAACAACATTTTGAACCACAACAGTTCACCTCCGGAAGCAAACGTTGATCATTTAAGAAGACTGGAAGAAAATTTTAGCATATAAGGTAGTATAAGTAATTTGACAAAAATGTACAGAAATAAAAGTTTAAGAATCATAAACACACTTTCTTTTTCGTACTTAAAGTACGGATGTTGTAGTCCTTTTTTTAAAAGCAATTAATAACTATGCTTCTTAGGTAGCTAACACGAAAAACGCAGGTTCATATTTGTGCACAGTGTCTAATCGTATGGTGTAGGATATCAAAAATATCTGAACCCTCAGCCGCTCGTTACATACTAGACATGTGTAAATCAGCTCTGAACCAGTTCAGCTCGGATAAACTTGAACCACGTAGCTACTTACCGTGAGCTGAACTTTTAGTTGAGTTACCAATGATAACTCCACACTCTTTGGCCTCTAGTTTACATACTCTTTGAACAAAAGTCAGTCATTTTGCTTTTTGACGCAACGTGTCACGCGTCAGTGTCACTCACATAAGTGTCACGGAGAGTGATTGTGGTTGTAGATTGTTTTGTTGTGATTTTTTATTTCGCCACGAAATATTAAAATATACTCAATTAAATAACAGTTTTCCACATTTATCAACAACGGTGAATGAAACAAGTGACTTTTTCAAATATATGATTCAAATCTGTTTAGTTGTTTCCGATATTATCTATTATAACATTTTTCTTGCACCGAACATATCTATTTTTTCATGATATGTTTACAAATTATATTTTAATTTCCACGAGAAGTAACAGATACATTATAGTGCAATGCACTTGATCAGTTTAATGATTTATTGAATTTATAAACGATGTTCAAAATGCGTATGAACTTACGAAGATTGATAATCATAACTGTTGCTCTAGTCACGATATGGTTTTTAGTATCTCACTTATCACTATTAGAGGTCCCGGCGTCAGCACCGCCACAACATAAACTAGAACATCTAGAAGATCGACTAGTTAAACTTCAGGTTAAAATGGATCAGCAATTGACTGATAGTAACAATTTGTTGGCTAAAGTGAAACAGCATTTAAAGAAAAATGCTCGCAAAGAAGTTAAGGAAATTATAGAAAATGATATAGACATTGAAGGTAAGTTTAACTAAATAGGTTTTCTCTATATCCACATATATCTTGCAACAAATATAATTTATTAAACACAATCTTATCTGTATAATATTATATAGCATCAATAAATTACTTTGTCTACATATTGATTATATTTAACCAAATAATGTTGTTTACAAAAAAAAATACTAAAAAATAAAACAGGAAGAGAGTTGTTACCATTACAGAAAAATCACATAAAAATATTAAAACATAAACAATATAATAAAGAAGGAGGTCACAAAAGTTATCTCTGTTAACTTAGATTAATAGTTGAGGAAAATTATTATCAACCTATTTTGGTAAAATAGTATTTGACTCTTATTTATTTTATATGCATATTACATACACATACTAAATAATAGCTGTTATGTTGAGTATTTGGGCTACATTATGGTAAGATATTCATTCTCAAGTGACGAACAAATTAAATTTTTTTACTGCTCTTGTTTAAAATTGTTTTCATATAATAATCGAAAAAAATACTATTTAAATTGTAATTGAAGTATTAAAGGATATGAATAATTTTACAAAATAAAATTAATTCCGCATGAAAACAGACATAGGCTTATTAAGAGGAAGTTGCGGGCACAGCTAGTTTAATATAATAGCATTTTAAATATAATAATTGGCACAAAATCGCTTCATCACAACATAATTATGAACTTAGCTATAGAAATATTTCAATTGCATTTACATTATTGTTTGCTGCAAGGCTTTACTTATGTAATAACTTAGGAAGTAAATATTCAATAGACGTGTAAAAACTTAAGATTACTTATAAGTTAATTCTATTATGCTTCACACCTATTTAGTTCTTTACAATTGGAATTTAAAATAGTTATTGAAAAGTTAACTTTACTAATTGTATAAAGAAAATTGTATACATTTGTTCCAAATAAACTCAAAAACTACTAAACCAATTCACAGTTTGTAAATAGAAATGTTTATTCAGAGGCTAATATTTTTCTATCTGTAATGTGTAATTGACACTAAAAGTTATTCTAATTCACTTGTTAATAGCTTATTGGATATTGTCATAGATCTTACTTAATATTATAAAAGAAAATCTTTGGATGGATGTCTGTTGGAAGGTATGTCCTTGAAAATTTGACATACATGTAGAAAATAGTCTGGAAGAACACAGGCTACTAATTACGTTTTTTTCTAATTCCGGGCGGACGAAGTTGGCGACGGCCAGTATTAAATAAATTCGTGAGACTTTGCCTTAAGTGTTATTTAATGACAAAAATAATTTTTAAAGCCAAGTAATTTTTGGATTTATCATGTGTTTTGGGCAAAAATGATTCAATGAATCCTACGAACTTGAACCTATTGAAAAAAAATTTCAATTCTGTTTTCGTTTAACGAAAATATTTCATTTAATTTATTAATATGGGTACTAAATAAAGAGATGAACGTATTTCGATACGTACGTTTAAAATATTTGAATATTAATAAAGTTGAAGTTTACCAAGAATAAAAGTTTTTTTTTTTTTGATGAAATGGAAATTGCTCGTAAGTCGTAAAAATATAATTGCGCGGATTGCTATCAAAGTAAAAGCGGTAAGCATGCGTTACATACATATGACATAATATTACCATATCTTATAAAATACGATAACAAAATATAATCTGGCATACTAAAATTATAAAAACAAAGTTTAGATGGATGGATGTTTGAAGGTATCTATGAAACAGCTCAACGGATCTGGAAGAATACAGGATACTTGTTAAGTTTTTTTTGTTTCATTACTAGTGGACGGAGTCGCGGGCGACAGCTAGTGAATTATTAAATATGAATACTTAATAAAATTGCGGGTTAATTAATCATATTGTCGAAAACAGATTAATCAAAATAATATGAAAATGATCGCACTAGCAATCTACCCCGGTTTTTGTCGTCGCAAAGCAAATGTGCCGGGATCGAGAACGGTACCAATCTATCTTTCCTACAGTTTTTTTCTGTGATACAGTGGAATGTTTAAGTGTTGTAGGTATGTTTAATTTTCAATGTAAAAGTATAACAGTTATTATCAAACCAGCTGTGTAATTTTACAACGATACAGCCATCTGGTTTGCCCCGCGATATGTAAACGTACTATGTATTAGATATAACCGCATACATTATTTGTGTACCAGATTGTTGCCTAGCGTTTATGAACATGAGACTATTGAAGCATTTCGAGTGTATTGGGGTTTTTTAAAATAAATCTAACTACTACACACTAGCTGTCGCCCGCGACTCCGTCTACGCGTTGTTAAAAAAAAAAAAAACATAAATATATATAAGCCAAATTTCAGCGAGATCCATGCAGCCGTTCTGGAGATAGCTTATAACATGTGAAAATTTTTCGTTAATTTCCAGGTGCTTCAAATCCTATTCTGCCAGTGCTCGTAATTGCATGCGATAGGATAACAGTGAAGCGTTGTCTAGACAGCTTGGTCAAGTTTAGACCCAGCAAAGAGACGTTCCCCATCATAGTCAGTCAAGTAAGTCACTTCTTACTAATATTATAAATGCAAATGTTTAGATGGATGGATGTTTGTTTGAATCTCCAGAATGGTTTAACCGATCTTTACGAAATTAGGTAAAGATGTAGAACATAGTTTAGAAGAACATTTAAGATAGTTATTATTAGTTGCGGGAGTGCACTGGATGCGGGCGGCACAGGACCGGGCATTGTGGCAGTCGATGGGGGAGGCCTACGTCCAGCAGTGGACAAGCTTAGGTTGAATGATGATGTACGGAAAGATGTACAAAAATGTGTCAATTATACTCTAAATAGTAGATCTTATTTACGTGTGCAGAATCTAAATAGATTCTGAGTTTTCGTTTAAAGTCATTGGAATACAATTGATAATTAACAATATAATTAGCTAATAATAGTATATATACAATATAAATAGAGGCCAAGGGCAAGTCGACGCAGCGTGGGCAGGCCTCCCGCAAGATAGACCTGTGATATTGACAAGGAATATCCTGAATGCGGGTAGCAGAGGACACATCATGGTGGCGATCTTTGGGGAGGTCTACGCCCAGCATTGCGCGTCATATGGCTGAAGAGAGAGCGATAAAGAGAATATAAATAATACCTCTTATGGGCAAAAATGGATTGAAAACTATTAGTATTATTGAGTTTGATCGCTTATGTATATTTTATTTTTAAATTCAAACGGTTCACAAGGCAGTCGTGTGATACAGGAAGTTTCACGAAGACATTACGAGTGATGGATTCCACGGTTCATATTCCTATATTCCGATTATAATTGTTTAACAATTTTAAAATTTTCATCCGAGTCGTAAATGCATTTAAACGGTGTTGTTCCGGTTTCCTAGTAATTTATGTGAACGTAGCAATTATTGAGATAATAATTTCCGAACATTTAAATATTTTATTCGTGTTACAAATTGCACAGACCTCTTTCAAACAGACATTTCATTTATTGCTCGAGAGAGAGTCCGCCTACTTTTGTCAAAATACATTTATTTGCTCCTTATTTTATATGTAAAACAATTGACATTCAATTGTAAGGCCGCTTAGTGTAAAATAGGTTTAATCCAGTTTCAAACGCGTATTATCAAAACACAAGGATTTGCGTGATTCCCAAGCTTGTGGCGTTTACATGACAAATACCGTTTGCTTACCTCGAATTATGTTTGCATGTTCTTCGACTATTATTAAACAACGGTATTGTTTGACGCCTCACCTAACTTCATACATGGATGTACAATATACGTTAACTACTATGCATCTATTAACTTCTGTGGGTCATAATCATATTTATAAATATGGCAGATAATTAAACATCTTCTTTGCATAAGATCTCTAATACTTTTTTTAAACAAAATGACTTATTTTGTATTGAAACTCTGCTAAAATTATGATATTTTGACTTGAATATAGTCATTTTTACTAATATTATAAATACGAATGTTCTGATGGATGGATGTTTGAATCTCCAAAATGACTGTGGAGATATACCTGAAATCGTGCATAGATGTAGAACATAATCTAGAAGAACAAATCGGCTACTAATTAAGTTTTTTAATACAGCGCGGATAGAATCGTGGGCGACAGCTAGCCTTAGCTAAAAGAATAATTTCCCCAGGATTGCGGGCACAACGCAACGTACAAAGTGATAAAGAGTTTCACTGAGGTAGACCCTACCATCACAGTGGTGCAGCAGCCAGACCGCTCAGAGATACAGCTGCCGAGGGCCAAGGTTAAGTTCCGAGGGTACTACAAGATTGCCCGACATTATCGCTTCGCTCTCAACCATGTATTTAACACCTTGGGACACAAAGCTGTTATTATCGTTGAAGGTTAGTGTTACAAAGATTATAAAGAACGTTTTAAAACAATTAATTGATTATAATTACTTAAACACACACGAGTACCCTCTACCTGTAACGTACTCTTTGAATTTTTTTGTATTGTTAAACCAAAAAGTTGTAATTAAATGTTTTTTTTAAATTGCAGATGACTTAGATATATCGCCAGATTTCTTCGAATATTTCCTGGGCACGTATCCCCTTCTACTGAAAGATCCAAGTATATGGTGAGTTATAATTATCAGCCTAACACTTATTTTATGTAGATTATATCATGTGATCACAAAGAAAAAAGTTTTAGAATCAATCAGAAATTGGAACTAAGACGGCTTCCCAATATTATAAATGCGAATGTTTAGATGGATGGATGTTTGATAGAAGGTATGTCCAGAACGGCTGAACGGATTTTGACGAAAGTTGGCACAGATATAGAACATATGCTGCAAGGTCACATAGGCTACTTATTAAGTTTTTTTTAAATTCCGCGCGGACGGAGTCGTGGGCGACAGCTAGTAAATCATAAAAAAGTTAAACTGTCACCTATGACGCTTAGTACAAATGATAAATAATTGTTATTAGAAAGTACTTTCCGTGTACATCAGGTGCGTGTCAGCTTGGAACGACAACGGTAAACGGGAGGTGATAGACATGTCGCGGCCGGAACTGCTGCACCGCACAGACTTCTTCCCCGGACTCGGGTGGATACTACGCAAGGACACCTGGGCACAACTAGAACCTAAATGGCCAGAAGCGTAAGTTCATATTATACTTTTTTATTTTAGTATTTTGACTGCTGATCTTAAAACATTTAAATTCGTCACAATAATTAGATTCTTCGATGACTGGCTACGTGATCCAAAGAACACAGACGGGCGAGCCTGTATCAGACCAGAGATATCTCGCACTTATTCATTTGGAAAGGTAACATTACTTCATTATTGATATTTAAAAGTAAATTGAACTCTATGGCCAAAACTATTACTTTGTCTATTGCCCATTCAAAACAATTGTAATAAATTAGACGCCAATTTATCTGTCAATTCATGTCCAAAAACAATCCATATTAGCTGTCACCCGCGATTACGTTCTCGCGGTGTTAAAAAAAACTTAGTAGCCTATGTGTTTTTCCATACTTCATTCTATATTTATGCTAAATTTCACCGAAATTCGTTTAACCATTCTAGAGATACCTTAATTAAACTCAAAAATATAAAAAAATGTATGTATATTATTATTTATTTCAGGTGGGAGTGAGCAAAGGTTTATTCTTCGACATGCATCTCCGCTACATGCATCTTAATACTGATTTTGTTGAATTCACTAAACTCAACCTCACATACTTGCTCAAGGTAAATACTCGCGTCTCTCTCGTTCCCTATCGCCATCTTGCTCTTCCCAAAACTTCCACAGACGATTTAGAATCTTTTATTTACGTCGTACAAGGCAATCTATACATCTATACATACTAACATTGCTAGTAAAGTTTAAAGCTAACTACACAATAATAAAACCACTAACCTCTATAAATGGACTGGCTATACAAATAGTATTTAGTGCCTATTTGATTTTCACCATTTTGGCGCTGATAGAATTAACTGTCACGTAACATCAACAGCCGCATTCAAATCGGAACATAGTAAAAGTAATCAACTATCCAATTAGATAGCAATAAAAATTGTTTTATTTTCCCAGGACGTGTACGATGAGACATTGATGTCATCAGTATACGGTCTGGATGAGATGTCAGCTGAGGAGGTGATATCAAGCGCTGGCACGGACCCGGTCAGAGTGCCATACACCAATGCAAAGACTTATCAGAAGGCCGCCAAGAAACTCGGCCTTATGGAGGACTTTAGAGTAAGATTTGTAACTTAAGAATTATTCACTTTCATCATCATCAAGTCACTTATGAACCTTGAGGGCTTTTATTTAAAAATTGTTTTTTGATTTAGGGTATTCCTGAATTAAATTAGTAGTCTATGTGTTCTTTAAAGCTATATTCTACATCAATTCCAAATTTCAAGGAGATCCATACAGCCATTCTGCAGATACCTGCTAACAAACATCCATACATACATCCAAACATTAGATAAAGATTGGAAGTGGCTTATTTTCGACCAAAGAATCTATATTATTCCAATGTACAAATCTGTCCCGGACACCCTGTATAAGTTGACATTAATAAAATAACACCGTTTTATTGTTTTAAATAGTTTTAAGCTACATTCTATGTTTATTATGATTTCTAATATTGTATTCACAGAGTGGTATACCCCGTACTGCATATATGGGTATTGTGACCTGTTTCATCCGCGGTCGTCGGGTCTACCTCGCTCCCGACTACCCCTGGACGAAGTACGACCCTGCGTGGGGGTAGCGCTCACTACCCAAAATAATATACCAAAAACACTATTGAGGACATTATGAACCATTTCAAGTGATTTTGTGTCGTGACTTTATAAATTAAAAAAAGTGTCCAGTGGCCAGTGGGTGTTTTAAAATAATTAAATAATAGAGAGAATATTCGTTATGTGTTGTTTTGTTATTTACTGTTATGTGTTTTTAATTAAGTAAATAAGATATGACTTGTCTCGTGTCTATGGTTTATCTTTTTCTTGTTTATAGATTACATTTATAATATGGACTGAGAAACAAAACTAAAGTATATTACTTATTGTTTATATAGCTATTTTAAACAATTTACATTTTATTAAACTTTTCTATTATCCGATTTGCAAATCCAAATGTGTTAAATTTTAAATGTTGCCATGATAAGTATATAACTTATAAATATAAGGCTGTGAACGATTGCGAATAGATTATGTTCTATTTTATATGATTTTTTAACAACAACACTATTTTTAAACGTACATTCTGATATACTTTAATGGTTAAATACGAGGAACATATGCAATAAACAATACTTTTTACACTTGTATCATTTATATGTATATAATGTAACTTAACGTTATTATAAATTAAATAGTGACTTGTAATTATCAGTAATAATATATGTGTATTTTAAATAATATTCTTGTGTAAGTCGACATCCCTATTGCTTGTTTTTTTTGTTAGCTAAGAAGGCACACGACTTATTAAAGTAGTAAACTTCTTAATCTATGTCTTTACTGTGGAAATATTAGTACAGAAATAAATTACCAACACAACTTGGCCAGCATGGTTGACTATAACCTATTCATTCTAACTTAGGGTATGCTCCGAGCCCCTCGGTGGGGACGTATAGTGAGCTGATGATGGCGATAGCTGTTTCACAATATAATCTGTTTATCTTTTCTGTTGATGTTCGTCATATGTGAACAATTTGTATATATATAAATTAAAAATATAATAACTAACTAAAAATAAACTTTGAATAACTTATATATTAAGATTGTGCAAATGTAATGTAAATAAATTGTAAGTTAATATATTACATTATATTAAAATCTATTTCAGAATTGATGTAAATAATTATTGTATCTTTGTCTCTTAAAAGTTAAACAATGGTTGCTTACCAGTGGTCAATATGAGCCAAAATATAATCCTCGAATTTTAAATATTTTAAATCATCTGGAACTATATTTATGATTTTCTCAACAACTTTATGTAAATAAGGATTTTCTGCTTTGTTAATAATTAAAAAGAAGCAAGAATAAAAAAAAATGGCCCAAACTATAAATATAACTATAATTAAAGTACCTACATTTAATTTGGCACATCAAGAACCAGAGTACTCTTAAACGCGACGTGCCAACTTAAATATTTGATGTATACATATGAAGGCAAAAAAAGTATTTGTTGCCCTTTGTCGATTTGTTTGTCATAAAAGCGCATCAATTAATGTTATATATTGACTAGCTGTCGCCCGCAACTCCGTTCGCGCGGGATTAAACATAGATGTTGGCCGATTCTCAGACCTACCCAATTTCCTGTGAATGAGAATTGGTCAAGCCGTTTCGGAGGAGTATGGAAACGAAAATTGTGACACGAGAATTTTATATATAAGTTTTCAGCCACTGTTTTGGGATGTTTTAGTAAAATTTAAGGCCATATTTATGCATACTTTTTAGACCATGATTGTATAAAGTTAGAATTACTTTCCCTAAAACGAATTAAAAAAGAACTCCAATTTATTCGATAGTATAGTGTATTGGTGTAAGATTTTAATATGCAATATTTATTTATGAAGATAACTTTTACTCCGTGATAAACCATTTTGATATTGTACATAGTTAAAAAGTTATTGATAACATTTTGTTTAATATGAATTGTGTAATTTCTGTATTGACTATGTTTTGTTTTGTTTCCTATAATAGTTTAAGTTACTTATATTGAAAACTTTTATCATTGTATACCTAAAGCGAATATTTGCGTACTTATAAAAAACTTCAATTTACATTGCTTTTTGTATTTCCTATCACCCATGAAAATTTTAAAACTATCCGATATTTTTTTTTCAGCATAATTTACAGCCATTATAATTTTATACGTGCAGTAAAAAGCAAGAAGAAAAGAGAATGTCGTAGCCATAGTTTATTTTGAAGATTTAGATTTTTTAATTGCGCAAAAAAAAATGTGTTTCCATGACAGTTATATATCTACGAGCGTTCTATACTTTCCCACTTTTTTTACATATGGTATATAAAATTAGTATCTTATCTAATTTGATAAAAGTGGAGATATTTCAAAACAATTTACTAATAACTATAAAATGTGTGTAAACTACAGTTTACTTTTATAGCTTAGTTTATACTAACCGAGATTATTCTTAACCGAGGGTTTCCAATATAGACACATCTGTACAAAAAACCTGTTATGTCTATTTTTTGAGAGGGAAAAAATAAAAATGTCTCAATGATAGGCGTCGGGGCAAAAACTCATTTAGTTTCAAATTACATACTTGTAAACATATGAAAAGTGGCGTTTGTAGGAAATACACGTCTTATATGGTGTTAAGAAACGAAATATTTAAGTACTATTTACATACATTGTTACCAACATGTTAAAAAATTACAATGTATATGGTGATACTAGGAACATAATTTACGAAGACGATCAGGTAAATAAAACCCTAAATTGTTGAAATTGTTTTATTATAGTACGCTTTAATTCATAACAAAGAGACAACCTTACTTTTTTAATATTTTTACAGAGTATCGTTTTTGAGGAAAAATCACATTCCCAAGGACCACTGCACCTTCTAGTGATTCCTAAAAAGAATATATCTGTATTATCTAATGCGCTGACAGATGATAAGAAACTTTTAGGTAATGTAACTTAGAGAAGGTCCACTATTATGAAAAACCCATGTTGTTATTTTAATAGTACTTTTTAGGCCAACTTAAATTATTAATTTAAGTTCTAATTCTATATTAAGATTTAGAAATTAAGTAAGAAAATTCATAGACAATGACATGGTTGATATTTTAAGTAATAACTTTTGTTGCAGGACATCTTATTCTCGTAGCAAATAAAGTTGCTATACGAAAGGGTTTCGAGGGAAACTCTTATCAAATCACAATAAATGAAAATCTAAAATCTGGAAAATTAAAATCTATTCATGTAATTAGCAAAGTGTCTAAAGGAATTCTGTGGCCGATAACACCAAACTCCAGATTGTAAATAGGAATAATGCAGATTACAAATACTTTAGCATTTTGGAATAATTTAAAAATAATATTGCAAAACTATAAATAATTTAGTAAAAATAGTATACATTTAAACCAACTCAAAATCAAAGATCTATTATGGTGGATTAAAGGTCTGATAACCATACGATAAATTCTTTAAAAAAATATAGATCACGGTGAAGTTCTATGGTTGTTCTTATTAGTTGTCAGTTTTGACGTCAACGAAATGGTTAATTTTCCTTTTTCAACTATCTGAAAAACTAGTTGATTTTGTATAGTAGCTAATCATATAATTAATAAACACACCTAAAGACTGGTGGAGAAAAAGATTATTAGAATAGAAGATGATTTCTTTGTAAATATACATAAATATACGTTGAATTCAACTAGTTAAATGAAAAACGGTCAACGGTTGAAACGTTGAAGGGAGATTAACGGATTGATACAACTAGTTTGTTTATCAATGCCCATCCCTACTTTTTAGTCTTTGGCCATTTCTGGTCATTTCTAGATTTTCAAAATATTTATTCAGACTAAAGAAGACTACATATTTTTATGGAAAATGGCAAGTGAGGTGGAATTAGCTCAGTCCGCTCTTCCCGGTGGCGATACTATCTTTGGCAAGATATTAAGAAAAGAAATACCTGCCAAATTTGTCTACGAAGATGATCAAGTAATTTTAAGTTTTTTTATTACTTATTTAAACCATGCTTATTATATATTATACTTATGTAAAAAAATACTGTACTGTTGTTCCGCTTATACTTTTTGCACAAATCTTGTAAGTTATGAAATTGTTGTGGGCTAGAGAAAAAAAAATAACCTTTGTCATATTATTTTATTTAAAACTTGAATTAATAAGCAAAGAAAAAATTACGGTTGCTTAATGAGGTCGAAAAGATTAGTTACACCGATTCTCCTAGGCTCCATTTTTATATCTTTGGCACGATTAACACCTCTACATTACACCTAACCCTTTACATATCTACAGCTGATATTCTGTATTTAACTTTGCAATTTTTCAGTGTGTAGCATTTCATGATGTGAACCCTCAAGCGCCCACTCACATCTTAGTCATTCCTAGAAAACTAATAGCTCAACTATCCAAAGCTTCTGATGAAGATGAGCAACTTCTGGGTAAATATATTTTAAACATTTCATTGTTAATTACAGATAATAACTGAAATAGAATTAGGGACCTAGAAAATGATATTTACAGTTACTTAATTTTAACATGTAGAACAGAGAAAAATAAGTGAAAAACCAAACTCGCATCATTTAACTTGGGAGAATCACCGTTTGCTTCCGACATCAAAATCTCTGTATATAACATCATCCTTGTATCTTTGAAAAACAACTATATGTTTTATGCAGAGATTTCGGTCTCAGGAACTCATCGGTTAACTAGTTATCAACAATATGAAGACATGAATTACTGGTTTTTAAACAACTTTTAGATTAGCCTTATTAATAAAAACTTAAACCCAAGGTATGGTAAAGGAAGGAAAAAAGGGCTTACAACTTAATGAGGGTTGCAACTTAATAGAGTTAGGAAAGTTTTAACTCTATCATGCTTTAGATAAAATACTTCAAGGTAAATTGTGATATATTCATACATATAATTTTGTTATAGGTCATCTCATGATTGCTGCCCGTAAAATTGCTGCTCAAGAAGGCCTTGGCGAAAGTGGTTTCCGAATTGTTATCAATGACGGGAAGAATGGTGCTCAAAGTGTCTACCATCTCCATCTTCATATTTTGGGGGGAAGGCAAATGCGCTGGCCTCCTGGTTAAGAGGAACAACTAAAATTGATATTTAAAACTGTTAATACAGTAAAAAATGTTTTTTTGCATTTCATTATAAAGTTGGTATTAATTTAGTAGCCTGTTTTATTAACCTGCTCCTTCCTCGCAAAAGCCTTATTGATTTTAATTAGGTATGTACCCATATTAGGTACGTTCCGGCCGCACTAGCTAGATACCGCCCACACCAGCTACGTACCGCCCGCACTAGCTACGTACCGCCCGCACTAGCTACGTACCGCCCGCACTAGCTACGTACCGCCCGCACTAGCTACGTACCGCCCGCACTAGCTACGTACCGCCCGCACTAGCTACGTACCGCCCGCACTAGCTACGTACCGCCCGCACTAGCTATGTACCGCTCGTACTATGAATGTACTGCCCATAAGGCCCTTACTAGGCATAAGGTATGCTAATACTTACAAAAAAGCGTGTTAACCTAACCACCTGCTACTATTGAAATTGTCGAAGGGTTCGGGTCCCGCGGCGCAACCACCCTTAGAATACATGTTGCAGAGAGTGGCGTAATATTATAAATAGATGAAGTATCACTTACCACCTCGATGCCCCGTTCACCGCCTGTAGGTCACTTAAAGCTTAAGGGACCATTTACGCTAGGAAACCGACATGTCCGACGTGTTACTCTTTCCGTCCAACTTCCATTGACTCGCGAAACTGACTCTCAACTCTGCCGACTCACTGCCTTTACCTCATAAGCCTCGCAGGCCCCGCGCTAGACCGTAGTGGTGAGAGATTTCTAACTACCCGCTTGTGCGGGTAGAGTAAAACTTGAGTCGTACTATAACGTAACACCGTGTATAGCCAAACCGCGAAATTTAAAAATATTTTTCGTCATTACGAACAATGAATATATCAAACTACACAGTGCATCTGTACCGATCACTCTGTTTATGTGAACAAAGCCAATAAAGCAACCGTATCCATTGGTTATTTTGCAATACTGCAATATATTATATAACTTCCGGTGTATTTTAGGGTACGCCGGAAATGTGGGCGACAACATATATTGTTTTCAATATTCAGGATTACCAAAATAATTTGTTATGAAATGGTAATAGGCTAGCGAAACGTCGAACAAAAAACATGGATTTGGCGGCGTTTTCACGGCGGTGTCATGCCTCTTTATTCTATCTTGCGTTCTCTTATTACCACTTGAAGAGGTAATTGATCTAAGACCCGACTCTTACTACGAAGTAGTTTACATACTATTTTAAAGATAGTTTCATCTAATACAATACTTCTTGATGAAGTATAAAGGTTCGTATTAACTAAATTATTCCTGCTCGTAAGTATTTTCCAAAAATCTTAATACATATTGGTAAAGACATTATTTGGCAGTACTATACTGTACTATACTATACAATTATTTTTCCACAAAATATCGATGCATAGAATCGAAAGGGCATCGAGAAGTAACGTTTTCCTCGCATTTCCATTCTTTCATTGTCATTCACTCATTCAAAGGCCGTCGAAGTCGAAAAAAAACAGACATTGCAATACAGATAAGAATTTTGTTTTCATATTGTTGTGGAGTGTGTCTTTGATCTTAATTCGTCTGTTGATAAATAAGATACAAAAATGAGCGGAAATCTTGTAATTAATAATATATTTAGTGACTTTCAAAAAAGTCTCGATGAGGAGCAAGAAATACGTGAGGTAATTTAATAAATCAACAATAAACTGCGCGGAAAATGTAACAAATCGTTATAAATTTAATTGTTGTTTTGTCTAAAATCAATATGTTTGGGGGCCTTTAAATTAACAAATTAATAGCATAAATACTTGTATATATCACAATCCAAAAAAAAGTTTCGGTTTGATTTTTAGGTTATCCGCAACATTTGTAAAGATGTTGATTCCATATATCGATCTGTAACAACTATACTTCAAGTAATTCATTATAATGAGGATGGCAGTAAGTGTATCTTTATTGTATTCACATAGTTTTTTGAACCTATTCTACTGAATAATAAAATAGGCCTTTTCCTTGTCTTTTTTTTTTACAAAATTACGTATAAATATTGTTAAAACATTTCAGTTGCTCCGGCTTGTCTTCAAGCGAGGGAGATGTTTGAGAAAGCTAGGGCTGGATATTCCAAACTGAAGGATGCTGTACCGCCCACTGACTACTACAAGTACTATTTCAATATTTACATCTTACAGTTTTATGAATGCCAGTAATTATTCAGCATGTATGAAAATGTATATATGTGGAAGAGAGTTGACAGAACTGTGCCAAATCAAAAAAATTGCTTTTTTTACAGGTGTGTGTGATATTAGAATGATTAAAATATAATTCCAGATACCAGGATCACTGGAGGTTCATGACTCAACGCTTTTGCTATTTGATCTCTCTGACAATTTGGCTGGAGAAAGGGATAATGGCTTCACATGAAACAGTAGCTGAGATACTTGGAAGTGAGTAGTTTTTGTTTTCACATGACTTCCTTTACCAACATTATTTAATGAATATAAGAAACTGAACTTTAACTTTAAAATAATTTTAGTTAGTGCAACAGAAGAAAAAGAAGGGTTCCATCTTGATATTGAAGACTATTTGGTCGGACTATTGAACTTGTGTTCAGAATTGGTAAGATTTTAGTTATTCAGCAATATTTTTCATGTAAACAAATGTTCAAAATTGTTATTGCTAATAATTCTTTACAGTCACGACTTGCTGTGAACTCTGTCACTCGTGGTGATTACAACAGACCGCTGCAAATATCCAAATTTGTTATGGAACTTAATGCAGGCTTCAGGTAATTTTGAGTATATTCTCCACTGAAGAACTTCTCAATTTCCCTAATTTTAACTAACTTTCCATTTTCCCTAATTTCTTAAGTATATAAAAAAGAAATATAGTAGTTTTTGTTTCTTGTCCTTCCCATTCAAAGTAGGTAACACATTCACTATTTTTTTAGGTTCAGTTTAATGTTAGATTTCTTTCCAACTTCACGAAATAAATTTACAAAATATTACAGGTTGCTGAATCTCAAGAACGATCATTTGCGGAAGCGCTTCGACGCTCTGAAGTATGATGTAAAGAAAATAGAGGAAGTTGTCTATGACCTGAGCATACGCGGCCTCCTGCCTAAAACTGAGCCTGAAGAAGTTGTCGCAGATTCTTAGTTATTAATTTATTTAAGCATAAAATTAACTATTCCAAATAAATTAAACTTTTTTATTTTTATACATTTGCAGAAAAAATAACAAAAAATATTTTTGAATTGAGATAATTTTCTGATCTCTTTGAACATATTAAAAAGAAAGTAGAAATAGTTTCATTCTATTTGTAGGAGTATTCTACATTTTTTAACTTTTACATTACATATAATAACTTAGACATTGTAAGCCTTATGCAATAAGGTAGGCAAGTTTAACTCACAGTAAGTTTGCTGAATTTGAAGTTTTTTTTAAATAATAAATGTAAGTGTAACTTATCTGAAATCTTGTCAGTGTCAAGTATTTCATAGATGTTTAGTAAAAAACACAAGCCTAGTATATTGCAGTTGGACTCTAATAAGGTTTTTATAAAATGTTTGTATCTCTGATTTTCTCAGTATTGATTGCACACTAGGTAGCGCTATTCAGCTATGATGCAATTTAAAAATCAAATTCTTTGAGCTAGGGCTCTATTTTGATCAACTCATGATTTGAGTTTTACTTCAATAAATATATGAAATCTCATTTTGTTTAATTTATAACGACATCTGGAGATATTGACATACGAAAACGTATGGAATGGAAAACACACAATGGAATAGTAAATGTTGGGGTACACGCGATAAGTATAAATAAAACATCAAGTTATTTTAAACATGACAGTCTTCAACTTATAAACAAGTTAACATAAAATGCAATTATAAAGTAATATATGTAATCATTGATTGCTTCAAGGGGAAATCGACAAAGCTTAAAATATTCCCCGGAAAGTATGTCATTTACCATGGGTTTCTGACACTAAAATCTGTGTATTAAAATATCGTCATCCCTATCTTTTATCTTTGACAAGAACGAGATAACAATGTGTTTTAAATTGTGGACTCTAAAACCCATGGTTAGACATGAGTATACTATGAGATCTTTACAAACCAGGTCACATACATTTTGGCCGATCTTGTATGCATAACTCACAGGTAAATCTTGGTATTAGAAAAGTGTACAATTGTGTGTTGTCTTGGGATACGAGAAATATGAACTTCTTCAAGTCACAATGATGAGGAAAGTCGCAGGTAGAAGACGGGTTGGAAGGAAAAGAAAGTTGCAATGGACAAACATCCTTGGCACAGAACAGGGATGGGTTCGCTGAACTGACGGCCAACATCCAATATTGAAGGCTCTAGAAGAAAGATAATGAATCTGTTGTCTGTAGATTATGCATGTAGGTTAAAAATGTCATTCAAAACCAAACGTGTATGACCTGCATAATACTAAATCACATTGAGTTAAAAATATTTCTATTAAGTATCTAAAAAAGAGGAATAATGTTTAGTATAACTAAAAAAAAAAAAATAGGTAAAGGACGAAAGTATCTTCGTGGTTGCACTGAACTAAATTAATAACTGGTTAATATTTTAAATCCTTATTATCTAATAACAAATATTAAATATATCACTCATCTAAGCACAGCTCGGATATCTTACAAGAATAATAGTAAAAATAGACATGATTTCTATATTATTGATAAGATAGTTTTTACACTATAGTACTGAATCACTACCGAATAATCAAGGTCAACCCCATAATCAACTAAGGAGCAGTTTCTCTTAAATATAACATAATCACTAGGTCAGATCAATAGAAAAAAAAAACACTTTTCTGTCACTAGTTACTTTTTGTTGCAACTGAGAAAAGATTATTGAAAAAACAGAACAAAATAACAAAGACACAAAGTGAAAATCATGAGGTTATCAACAACTTGGAGAGAAGTAAGAATGGAAACAAATAAAGTAATTTGTGCATATTTATCTTGAGTATTTATGACAATTTATTGCCTTCGCTGTGGATGTCTTCAAAATGAAACATTCAATGAAATAATAATAGTGCAATACTTATTTCTAGTTATACTTTATGGCACCAGAAATTGTAAAATGCTATTACATCTAATAGTAGAGAGATAAACCCGTAAACTAAAAAAAAACTGTGTAAGTCACCGATACATGTTTTTTAATCGACTAGATTACTAAAACTCCACTCACCTTTGTGTACGCGATTGTACAATAAGTCTTTTGTTACGTTTCGCTGAAATTATTTGTAAATAAATTTAATCCCATGTAACACTGAATTTAGCTTTATCGATTCCAGCAAATAATGAAAAATCATTTCGACTTATACAATTATAATCTTCTTCATCAACTTCAACCCATATATATGTAGAATCCATTGAAACAAATGTCTTATGTACTTTCCAATCATCTACATCTAAATATGAATTATAAAGTTTTATTCTATTTAAAATCTTCGTTGCATTATCATAGATGTAAGTTTTTAATATTATTTTTAATTTACGTCTACCCTCCAAATTCACTTCCGTAACTAAAACATTGAAATGATCGATTAATACTGTTTTTAGCCATGTATATGTGTTTTCATTATAACATATGTACAATAATTTATCGTCCACAATACCATTGCATTGTAACAACGGTAAACAATCACTATCATCTATTGCGTTAGATATAAGACTTTGTACAATTCCTGCTAAATTATTATTCATCGTTTCAAATGAGTTATTCGGTGTTATTTGAATTTGTTTATAACACTTTATTGAAGGAAGTTTAATTTTCTTTGTATTTTGTAATTGTGAGTCATTGGAATCTGAACGATTACGTTTTTGATTATGTTCCTCGTTGAGTGGTTCTTCTAGTTTGATAGATTTTTCTAAATCATCTATTATTTTTAATATATCTTCATTTTCAATGGATAAATCTTTTTCATCTATTTCTTGTTCAGTTACCTCTATATTTTCTTCATTGGTGTCTTTTTTTTCATTTTCTATGTTATATTCAAAATTTTCTTTTGCCTGTTCTTGTATAAAATCTTGTATATGTGTATTTTGAACTTGTTCTATTTTAGTTTCATTAATTTGTACATTTTCTTCTGTTAAATCAATTGTAATTATATCTTTGTTATCATCTTCAACATTATTTGTTTTAGGTAAATTGTTTTCAGTATCGGGTTCTCTTAATGTTTGTGTATTTTCTTGTGTCATCAAAGCGTCTTCAGAAACCGTACTATTAACACCTTTTCCATATATTTGTGATAAATTATTCATAATATTTGTAGTGATTATTTCAACAGTTTTTTCAATATGAAACTCTAGTGAAGTATTGAGTTGATTTAAATTATCATTATTTTGTTTTTCTTCTGAGACATTTTTATCTTCAGTTTGTATTAATTCCTTTGTTTCTTGTTCATTATTTTTTGATTCGCATACTCCAGAATCTTGTGTGTTACGACTTTTCTTTTGAAGTTTTATTATTCTGAAAAAAATAATTATAAATCAGTCATGTTGATTTAAATGGCAACACTTTCATGGTCATGGCGACAACAGTACGAGAGTGTTGTTAGCTCAGGAGTTAGGTACTTGACTTGTAAACTACAAATCCTGGGTTCGAATTCCGTCATGTACCAATATTTTTTCGATTTTTATATGTACTTTTATCGGGAGTTCTTACGATGAAGGGAAACATCGTGATGATGCACATATCTGCGAAGAAATTCAAACATAGTGTAAAGTCAACCCACACTAGACCTGTGTGGTTAAGTACAGCCAAGTTACTCCTTACTTAGGGTATACTCCGAGCCCCTCAGTGGGGATGTGTAGTGAGCTGATGATAAGTTAGCAAAGAATGTTTTACTTACTTGAGTGGTCTGAACACATCTAAAATCAAACAATAATCTCCTATCTTATTATATATCTTTTCTACAAGCGATTCTTCAGCTTCTGTTGCATATCTTGGTTTACGACCCATGTTTATAACATCAACGAAGTTTTTTAAGAATTCCGTATATTTTTCATATAAATTTATATCTACATATAACATTAATGTTGATTGTTTTTTATCCAAGAACATTAATATTTGTTCTAACATTGATAGTTTAAAACCTAATAATTCGTATGATTGTTTTGTGAAAATACCATAAGATTCTCTTGGTTTCATTGTCTTTATGTATCTATATACTGAGATGTTTGATCTAATTGAATCGTAGGTATCAATAGTAAAGTCCTGAGTAGTTTCATTGTTGTTTTCACCTTTTAATGTCTTTGTCAACACTATTTCTCTGAAAAATAAATTAAATGGTATAAACGAAACTTTTACGCTTAATATTAAGAATTATTATGTAGTAAAAAGCTAAAAACAAATTTTGAATTGAGACAGTCTGAATAAAATGTATGTGAAATCAAATGTTACTGAATTTAAGGTACTATATGACTAATAGTATGGTATTATGTTAAATGGTATGTATGGTTTTTATGTACGTTAATTATGTCTTGAATGTATGGATACAGTCAAGTTACATATCAATCTTACTAATATTATAAATACGATTGTTTGAATGAATGGATGTTTGTTTGACGGTAACTCCAGAATGGCTGTATAAATCTCTCTGAAATTTGTCATAGATGTAGAACATAGCCTGTAAGAGCACATAGGCCAGTAATTGAGATTTTATTTGCGTAGATGGAGTCGCGGGCGACAGCTAGTATATGAAATTAGATCATGCTTTTTATAAACTTACTTATTATCTTCTGATATTTTAGCAGCCAGATTCATATGGGGTTTAGTTAACATGACTTCTTGTACCTTCCTGAGGTCGTCCGCACCATATTGTGATTGCAAATTGCGAACATACTTTCTTCTATTAAATCTATCAGTACTACAAATAACAAATCTCGTATCTTCCTCTTTAAGTACTTCATCAAAATATAATACCATTTTAGGTTCACAGGATTTAATAAACTCAAGGATTTTGCTTAATATCTTCAAACGGGTCTCTTCACCTTTTATTACTGTATAATTCCGCTTATATCTTTTTGTTTTTTTCGACTGTAACAAGAAAAAAACAAAATTACATACGATAATAATCTATAATTGTTAAAATATGTTGTATATTTGTGTCTAAATATAATAGTAAAAGACCAAAGATTGATAAGACAAAGGAAGCCGCTTGCATTGCCACCTTGTACAAAAAAAAATCTTACTAATGCTATAAATGTGAATGTTTGGATAGATAGATGAAGGTATCTCCAGAAAGGCATGGATATCATTGAATTTTGTCACAGGAACTTGGTCACTAATTAGGTTTTTTTTAAATTCTGCGCGGAGAGAGTCGCGGGTGTCAACTAGTACTTATACAAACTTGTAATCTACTTTTTCAGAATCTAAGACATGTATCTGAAGTTATTCTATTTATTTATTTTTTTAATTTTTAAGAAAGCTAATACTCACGAATTTATCTCTATTAGGTATATTTTCAGGTTGCACAACGGGAACAGGTGGGGGCTCCTTTTTTGGGATTTCATTCATTTTAAAACTATTACTGCCATGTCCTAAGCCTGCGCCTGGTTGCTGAAATAAACATTATTAACCTATTAAAATAAATTATACTAACCCATAGTAATAGATTATACAAGTTAAAAACTGATTAGATTAATAAAACTAACAAAAACATATCATACTGCCTTGACTTTTATTGAAAAAAAAATAGTTAGCTAATTTCAAGATTTACTTTTTTATAATTTCAAAATTTCTTACAACACAAAATGACAAGACAAAAAAAAAAGTCAAATTAAAACATACGATGCCAATAGCAGGCATAATGGGTTCTGTGATGCCCTCGCCGCGTGAACCCAGCGCGCCGCCCTTCCAGCCCATCAGCTGCATCATTCTAAACAACAAACACATATTGACAACCTAATAAGAATTTTATGCCACACTAGCTGTGGCACGCGACTGAGTCCAGGAGTTAAAAAAAATCTAGTAAAATATCCTATGTCACCCAGGGATAGTGTAGCTTACCAACGGTGAAAGAATTCGTCAAAACAGTTCAGTACTTTCAGAGCCTTTTGAATGCAAACAAGTAATTTTACTAATATTATAAATATGGATGGATGGATTGAGGAATGGATCTTTGTTCTTTGGTATCACCAAAATCGTTCAGCAGATCTCACTGAATTTGACATGGCATAGATGCAGAACATAGTCGGATACAAAACATAGGGTACTGATTTTTTTTTTCTTTGATTCTAAGTGGATGGAGTCGCGTGCGATATCTAGTTATTTTTTGAAAAAGAAAAGAAAGAATCATCTTTTAAATTTTTATAGTTAATAATGTCGTACCTTATAGCTTTACTGCTTGTAAGAGGTACTAAAAGTGCTTCATACATTTTATTCTTCATTTTATTGGCATCTTTATCTCTACTCCAGCTGCGACATCTCACATCATACAATTTTCTTACATTGCTTGTATGTTCATCATTCAACACATCCACACTGCCGCCACGTTGAAACTGTATGGACTTTAGTTGATTTGTCAATCTGTAATTATATGAATTTTAACATTTTGTATTATTAGTGAAAATTTTGACACTAACTGGTACAAAAAATGGATGGAAAATAAAGAAAAATATAATTAGAGAATTGAAATAGGTGAAATTTTTTTGGTGTTGTTTTATTATAGGAAAAAGTTTGATGATTTTTTTTATTTAAACATGTAGGTTATTATTATAAATTCGATATTTTGAAAAAACAGATGAAATATTATGTTTTATCTTACTTCTTTTCATTGTAGATAGTAAAAGATTCAGTTGCAGTAGGTTGCCAATGTGAAATGTCGATGTTCTCCCAAGAATTGCATTGTTCTCTCAAATAGGCGGATGACCTAAAAATGTTTCAAATATAGCTTCAAACAATCTCTTAAAGACTTTACTAATATTATAAATGTGAAGTTTTAGATTGATGGATGGATGTTTGTTAGACGCTATCTCCGGGCCAGCTCAACAGATCTTGATGAAATTTGGCATAGATGTAGAACACAATCTGGTAGAACACATAAGGTACTTATTATTTTTACATTTCGTGTAGACATAGTCAGAAGCGACAGCTAGTTTAAAATAAATATTGTATTACTATGGTGGATAATATTAGCAGAACTTTTTTTTTAAGAAATTGCGAGTGACAAATTGTGTCTTTCAAACCAACACCAGATTAATAACAAATTGCAAGCAATTTAAATATCATATTTCAATAAAGCATTAAAAAGCGTACCTCATTTTGTAATCCATAAAGCAAGATGACAGGGAATTAGCTCTCCGTATCCTGAACCAGTCACTTCAGTAATAAATTACATTTGTAATAATTAGTCACACAAATATATAATAATACATATAATAGTTTTATTATTATTTTTTTACTACATTTCATATAAAAATATATATATATACAAAACATATTATATTAAAAAGAGAACACCACCGGCTGCGGAATCCCATGACTCAAACATTATTATTATTATTATTAAATATATAATATAAGCAATTAATTTCAGCATTCCTAAACTTTAACCTGTTAATACTTTTACCAATGTTAGGAAATCATGCCTGGGATCCATACAACATGGATAAAAGTTTTTACTGACTTAGCTTTTTTTTGTAAGAATGTTATCTGCCGCAACCCATGGTTAGAAATATTCATGCAATTGATAATTTGATACCCATATATTCAATACAATATTTACCTCTCACTTTGAATTGGATAGTTGTTTGATTTAAATATGTTGTTGTTGAACTCTTTATCAATTTGCTTCTCTCCTGGACAATTGTTATTTAAATTGGGAGTGTTGCTGTAGAAAAAAAACATGATTATTAATGCAAAAGTTTAGATGGATGGATGTTAGAAGGTATCTCCGGACTGGCTGTATGGAACTTGGCAAATAAACAGAAGCTAATAATTAAGTATTTTCTTACTCCGAGTGGACGGAGTTGGGGGTGACAGCAAGTTATGAATAAATATAAAAAAACGGATTTTGTATTTAATTATGATAAATGTAATGTCATATACGTAATATGTAAATATTTACCTTTCATTTGTATTTTTAATGCTATTATCAATTTTTCTATATAATATTTTATTGTTGTTCGGTTCTGTTGTCTTTGTTTCGGGAACATTATAAAATTCTTGAGAATTGTTAAGGCTGCAAATATAAATACATTTTGTTTTTAAAAATATATTAATATTAGACAACCAAATTACAGTATATATAATGGTTCTCAATAAATTAAAAAAGTATCAGTATGTCATTGTTTTTTTTTATAATTAAATGTAGCTTTATTTCTTTCAAAGTGTACTTACCTATCTTCCATAATCTGAAAATTACCCCTGTCTCCTCCCTTAGGCACCTTCATAATGATGACATATCTAAAAAAATTATTTAAATCTTACTATACAATATTACAAATGTGAATGTTTGGATGTATGGATATTTGTTTGTAAATACAGCTGCATAGATCTCGCTGAAATTTTGCATAGGTGTAAAACTTAGTCCATAAAAACACATAAGCTACTAATTAGGTTTTTTCTTGATTCGGATGGAGTCGCAGCTACCATGAAAAAAACTTTTTTAAACTTAGTGGGAATTAATACTAAAACTACTAGTAGTCAGATAATTAATAAAACATGAAATTACTCACTTTTCTTCATGTTTAGCTCTATTTGGTATCAAACTGAATGCATAATCTTTATGTGTGGCTATACACTCTAATAGTGCATTAAGTTCTTCCGGAAGACCAGCTTCTAATACTTCTCTACTCTTCACAATTTGTTTTACATTCGTAATAAACTCGTACTCATGTCTTAGCAGTTTATCAAAAGTGATTGTAAAACGTAAGTCATCGTCCAAGAACTCCAGAATTTGTTTATAACAATTAATTATATATTGCATTGGTACAGCATTCAAGATACTCATCTTATCGTTGACCAATTTTGTACGTTTTTCTATTTTTTTCTTACTTAATGTTACTTCGTTGTACTTCTGCGACATTCTGTAAGTTAACAAATATGTTCAAACAACTACATAACTAAAATATGAATATATCAGACATTGTAAGGGTCAGTTTCCACTATTGATGCGCCAAACATGTTATCACTTTCACATTTATTAAAAAAAATCAGACAATATATTTGTGTTGTAAAAAATGATAGTAATACTTACTTAGCAAATTTCAGTTTGTTATTCTTGGGTATTTTCTCAAGTTCTAGTTTACTGAAATCAACAAAAAAAAAGTTATGAATGTTTAAATTGTTACAAATAATCCTTTTTTTATTATACATAAAAGTGTACAAATTTAACAAATTAATTAAAATGCATTAGCTTAATAAAGAATAAAAATTTAAAAATAAGAAACTCACATTGTTGCTTTGCCTTTAAAGACTGTATTCAATGCAAAAATATATTTAGTTTGATATATTATCAATGCCTCCCTTAATGATAAATATATAGCACTAAATCGACTATCTAAGTCTGGCTCAGAATCCTGATTTAATATTGCATGTATGAAATCAGATTCCTCTACAGATATTGTGGGAAATATTAGAGTTGTCTGATGATCATTTTTAATAAAATTGAGAGCACTTTGTAACCATATTAATTTGATATCATTAGAAACTTGTTTAACAGGTTCTTCGTTACTTCTGAAACAAAAAAAAAAAAGATTAAACTAAACATATTTATACTGACTTGCAGTCTACATGTTGGCACTGAATGTGTTAAAATTACTCTTACTAATATTACAAATGCCAAAGTTTAGATGGATCAATGGATAGATGTTTGTTACAAGGTATCTCTGGAACAGCTCAATGGATTTTGATGAATTTTGGTACAAATATAGAACATAGTCTGAAGGAACAAATAGGCTATTAAGTTTTTTTTTTAATTCTTGTGGGCAATAACTAGTATAACATAATTCTTATATTTGTTAATTTTTTTTAACCACTATTACTAATATAGATGTAATACTTACTGTAATTTTTCATTTGATGGAGAATTGGATCCAATATTTATAGTATCTTCAGCAGCCACATTTGAGTTTCTCTCTGAATCATATAATTTCTTTCTGAATAATTCAAAAGAGAGCTGCAAATTTGATACAGCCTTTTTTCTTTTGTTTTTTAATTTAGTTAATGCTGGTTTATTTGAGTCTTCATTATTTGAATCATTTGTGTATATGGTATTAACCAAATTTTTATTTGGATACATATTTTCTTTGATTAAATTAAACATTTACTAACAATACTAAAATCTTAATAATCATCTTTTGAAAGATGGTTTACCCCAATTGCAAAATTTTTGATGTTTTGTTTAAATGAATTACATTTTGACAGAATTTTTAGAATGAAGATAACTCATTTAGGTCCTCACAAAGGTCTTCTTCTGCAGTTGGCCACAACCTGAAGTGATGATGATAAACTGATTTATGATGAATAATGTGACACAAAACAGATCTAATATTACTTACAACACTGCTACATAAAGAAAAAAATTAAATATGATGTGACTGAATATACGTTGAAATCAAGTATAAGTGACAAGTTTAGCACTTTTAAATACTTACTTATAGAACAAAAAAATTATGTGTTCATGATTCATAATATCCAAACTAATAAGGACTTAAAGTTTTTTCCTGAGATTTTCGTTAAAATGGCTTTTCTTGAGGTATGTTTATTATTTTTGCTCGAACAACCAAATAGGTATACTCAGATTACTTTTAAGTAGTAAAATGCGTACCATAGCAAAGATACACTAGATTTTTAAGTTAAAAGCAAGGTAATACTGAAAAATTAGCTAATGAACAAAGTCATTCCACTCCACCTCAACTTTACCAATATTATAATATTTAATTGACAACACAAATACCGCCAATACAAATCGTGACCAAAGAGTAAATATAACGGTGAAAAACCGTAAATGAAGCAGAAGACCACTTTGTTATTTCAATTTAAGACAGTGAAAAAATAAATTCTACTCGTCTATAACAAATATAACGCAGTATCATTCGACGATTGAATTTTCTGATTTTCTCTTTAAACACTTCAACTTATTCTAATTGAAATTTATGACATTGTGATTTGTCAAATCAAATCTAACATCTGTCATCTGCCAAAATGGGTTAATGGCTCAATCAATACCGCTGCATTTAATTTCTAAATATTTATTTATATTTAATATGTCAATAATTTTTTGCCATATCTGATAAATTGTTACTTAAGTTGACTAACAAGTAAAAATGTCATTTGATGTATCTTGGAGTGTAGATAAATATAAAGAAGACCACGAAAGCGAAGATCATTGGAACCTAAGGAAAGCTTTTATGGAGCGTTGGAAACATGATTATCCCGAAGAAAGATTGGTTTGTTTGGGTCGAGTCTTTGCTAATATGGAATTTATGGGATGTAGATATCCAGCAGAAGTAATGCTAGAAGTTTCTAGACTAGCGAAAGATGTAAGTATAACATTATGCGCTACAGTATGTGTGGAGGCAATTAACAGTAATCTTTAAGTCTCTAATGTAAAATATTAATAATGTTTCAAAAGGTTGCTACCAACTATCGGAAATCAAGACTAAACAAGTTACAAAGAACATTTGTATCAGCTTCTACGGCTGCTGAAGACCGAGCTAAAGGGGTTAAACGTAAAGGAGGAGTAATAGACGATGGCCCATCAACAAAATCTAAGAAAATAAATTTTGTACCCCAAGGACATAGTAACTCTAAAGATAGCGGCTCAGAGGATGAACCCCAGACAGTAAATGAACTGGATAATGACAAATGCAAACAACAAAATGATAAGAAAAGTTCAGAGATCACTGATTCCCATGACTACTTTAAGGAAATGACCAGTATGCAGTGCTTAGATGTTACAAAATTCCATGAAGGGATGTTTCATACTGATTTTGGTAGAATGATATTGCTAATAAGACCATGGACTAGTAAATTATCTAACATACAAGGTAGGTTATTCATTGTTAAAATAAATCTTAGAATACTTAATTGTTAATACAAAAAGTCTTAGTGCTGCAAATGAGTGCAAGCCTATAGATTTCAATGGTCATAAATAATTTATTGGTCACATAAAGCAGTTTTGAATAAAAAATACAAAAATGTTAATTTCCTACCATTTTCATAGGGGATATGACAACCTGACGACTATAATATAATTAAGCTGACAACATACATTCAGACTGTATTGCATTTACTTTTCATGTGAAATATTTGCAAATTTAATTCAATGACTTAAATATTTTTGATACCTTTTTGCACAAGTATCATAGACAATAGATAAATAAAGAAGTCTCCATGGAGGGCTCTTGTTTTTTTTATGTGTACCAGTGAATTATTTCAGCTAGCTGCAGTGTGTGTCATGTGCCAGTGGTAAGCAAGTATGAGAATAAATGTTTCACATTGACAATGGATGGTAAACTTGTGGCACAAGCTACTGGGCCCAGTAAAGCTGAGGCAAGAAGTAATGTGGCAACATTAGCATGGAATGTAAGTTGTGCATAGACAATATTTTGTCCATTTTATGTAATATTATTATGTGAATAATGACTGTGTTCTACATCTATATCAAACTTCATAGATATCCATGCAGTGACTGGAGATACCTTCAAACAAACATATTCATCAATCCATCCATCCAAACATTCACAATATTAATAAGAAAGATAACAATTTGTAGATTGTATATTCCCTACAAATGTTTATTTCTAGGGAATATACAAAGGGAAGCGTTTGCTTTGGCAGTAAAAACTACCCATTTGTTTGTCAAAATGTTAGTAATAGTATAATATTTCAGAAGTTACGTGAAAGTGCTGTGAGTGTTCTTGTGAAGGAGCAGTGGATAGCGCAGGGGGAGCGGGTGTCAGTGAGTGATGTGGGAGGACGGCAGGCAAGTGAGGCCGTCTTCGGCACGCCTATCGCAAATAGCGTCGCTACTAAGTTAGTTTATAATTTGCTTTAAAGTTTATATAGAGCTGTAGATTGCTTGAAGAATTTAACTTTTGTTTTTTAAATGTATATGTCACTGTAAAAACTCGAACTCCGGTCAATCCTAAAGTCATCTAGATATATGATTAAAAGTCTGAAAGTGTAAACATAAAATAAATATGTAATTAAAATAGATTTGTATTATGAAAGCTTTTATTAACACATTCAGTGCCACTGATTCGCCCTGCAAGTTCAGTTAAAAATAGTATTGGCATTGAATGTGTTAATTTAATTTGATGTTTTGTGAATATTAAATATTAATTGAAATGAATGAATGTTTAAAGGATGATGAAGCTGATGGGTTGGAAGGGCGGCGGACTGGGAAGCGACGCACAGGGTATTGAAGAACCAATCAAACCCAACTTACAAATGGTATGTAACATATGTTAATACTTACACCGCTACTGAATTGCTTCAAGTAATTAGCTTTAGTTCACTGTAAAACAAAAAATGAGATCATATGAATAGCTGTCAAATAAAAAAAATATAAAAATTGAGGAATCAGGAGTGAAACCTTAAATTAATAAAGTAACACTTTCCTGTGGCAGAAAGTCTTAAGGGGGGTCTTCTTGTCTATGAAAAAATTTCAACTCACAAATTGGTGAAATTGTGTATGTTTAGTGTTCTGGAAAATTTTTATAATGAAGAAATGAGCTTGACCATGATATTTGAATTTAAGCCATGATGTGGTGGAACTTGTACTTCCAATGCGCGACGAATTAAATATTTGAGGTTTTTTAATTGTTAGGTGAACCGTGCGGGTCTAGGTAGTGATACGACCGACGTGCGTGAGCTAAGGCGCGCCGCACACAATCTGATGCGGCGATACATCGCCTCTGATACCTTCGACTTGGACCTGGTGTTCAGTAGCGACTTCAGTAAAGAGGAGCGCGCGGTGCTGCACCAGTGCGCACAGAAGTCCGGTCTCGCTTCCAAGAGTTATGGACATGATAAAGACAATGATAGGTATGTTTGATTTAACAACAATTAGGTTCATAGGTTGCCAAATTCAGAGGTTGACATCCTATGATCTATGAAGCACTGAGTGGCTCATTCGACTAATTTTAAATAATATAACGTATATAGACAGAGGAGAAGGCTATCTGACTCGGTGGGCGTAAGTCTAGTCAAAGATGGCACACTAGCGCCCCCCTATCAATTTCGAAAAATCTTACAATATCCTCTGTACTGTAGCTTATCATGTCATTTTATTCCTTTGTCTAAATAGATTTAGGTCGCGTCTAGATATATTTTTTTATAATTTTAGACAGTTTTGGTTAACTAAAGGTTTGCTAATTGGTTATTTTCGAGTTATTTATAGCTTAAAAATTCAATAATTTTTTTTTTATTTCATAATGTTTTTTTTTGTTACAGATTCCTGGTCGTACGGAAGAAATTGGACCCATTTTCTTTAGTGCGTGCGATAGTTCAAAAAGGCGGCGTTACACCGAAATATCAAGTTTTTATACCTATCGGGCTCGATAGGCGAAGAAAAAGATAAAATATCATACACATGATGTGTAATAAATATTAAAAATAAATATAAAAATAAGTAAATCATATTAAAATTTAAATTGTCCTTTTATTACCCTTTCCTAGTTTTAATACTTTAAGAAAAAGGAAATAACTTAGATAGATTTAGTTGTTATGGTACATATTTATGGAAAGAAACGATGACAGTTTAATAGTCATTATTTCTGGCTAGCAACTAGGTTCGAATCCTAGTCGCAATACATTGTGTTATGGTTGTTAATTGAATAAGTAAAGTAAACAAAAAAAAAATGAACACAGTTTGATAATGATAAAGAATTTTTCTGTTATTCTTTAACCCTTAAATGCATGGTATTAATGAATACAAAATTACGGAGACGCTTCTTATAACTCTATAAACTTAGTCGACCGTCAAATAGAAATGTCAAAAAAAAAAATAGATTTGCCGCCGAACCTTGCATAATTTATTTTTTGACACTCAATATATTTATTATCCATGGTCGTCAAAGTGCGTTCATACATACCACACGACTTCAATAAAATAACTTGAAACGTGGTATGTATACATTTGGCAACAAGATGCAATTAAGGGTTAAATATTAAACTCTTTCGAATGCTTAAGAAGTATTTTCCTAATTATTTATTTGCCAAACCATAGTACCTCATGTTTCTTTGGCGCGAAAAATGGCTGGTAACTATGTCTAGAAATTATGTATGCAAACCACATAAAACTTGGCACGCCATCCAGGTTTCTGATAAACATCTTATGAATTTGTGCTCTTTTATTTGATACGGGTGTCGATTTTATCTCATTTATAATAGGGGATCAATCGAACCTGTTTAGTATAAAAGAAGGCAAAATCTAAAACTGATCATAATTGTTCACAAGTTGTGGCTTTAGTTAGTCGTGAATTTACAATGGGTGCCAAATATTCAATCGCGTTTGCTCTTATTTTACTTTTTTCTGTATTAGTAAAAAGTTCATTCATAAAGCCTAACAATGTACCAAGAGTTGGTAGAAGTAACGAAGCAGATGGATTGTTTGACCAGGGGTCTATGGGTTACGTTATTAAAACAATTCCAAATAAAAATATACCTCGGATGGGCAGAAGAAATTTTGATTCGGTTGGTAATATACAAAATATATAGTAGAATAATTAATAGGGTTAGCAAATAGGTTACTACTGTACCTGTGTACAAGATAGAAATTTAATATTATTTTCTCTTCACAGGCAAATAGGTTTGATATTCCAAAGTTCTATCAGTTACCAACGGAATCATTTGACCTTTATGAAGGTAAGACGATTTTTACAAGAAAAGTATTTTAATACATTTAATTTCATAGGCTTTCTTTCTAACAATAAAAATGAGTGGTTTTGAGTAGTTAAACTCAACTTTTAAAAGAAACACGATTATTCAAAGAATAATTCCCACGTTCTAACGCCCTCTGCTGGTCTTACCACCGTAAATACTTTCTTAATTTAAAGCTCACACAATTTATAAAAATATAACTATGAAAGTAAGCTAAATATTATTCAGGTTTGAAGTTTCGCATAGCAAGTTCCCTTTCAAAATAAAAGAAAGCCTGATACCTAAGTCTAATTAAAAATTCAACAGTAGCGATGATTCCTTTGTGTTTAAAAATATCCGTTGATTTCAGATTGTAAATAACGTGCTATTATTATTTAATTTTTAGGTGAAGATCAATCCAAATATTCTCAAGAGACTCCCTTAGAAGCCGCATTTAACAATCATCTAGAAAACATGAAGTAAGATTTTTAGAAAACATACCATGATCATTATGAGTACATGTTTGACTTATAAGGCAAAAAAATCAATTTGTGTTCCGTTAATAAAATATTTTATGCAAGAGTATGTATTTTATTTAAATATTTCGAATATTTTTTTGTTTTATTCGATTTAAAGCAACTTCTAATAGTTTAATTTAGTTTAACAAATTCTGCAAGTAAAGAAACTAACTTTTTATGGGTATGTCAATGTCAAATACAATAACTCTACAATTTTGAAATGATCGGTACATTTGACAGTAAACATAGAGCGTCTCTTTTTATCATCAACGTTTGCTGCATAGTCTATTTCACTCTACTTCTTTTTGATGGATCGTTCGATATAGGCACTATATTTTGGAAATTCTTGTACTACATCTTTTGGAATAATCATAAATTCTTTATAAAATTGTCTGTAAAACCAAAGGTAAAAAATACATAAATTAAAAAATGGTGGTAACGAACAATGTTGATTTGCCGGAAGAGTCAGAATTGACTGTACAAGAGGTCAATTTATCTACTGCGATTTTGAGGGCTGGCTCTTTTCATCTAGGAAAATATTGTGAAAACCAAAACAATGTTAGTATTTCAGTGTTTTTATTCAAAGCATATAGATTTATTGTAATGTCTAAACATTAATCTATAATATTAATCAGATACTTTTGATTGCATAACAACGTACTAAGTAGGTTATGTTTTCAATGTATTAAAAATCAACAATAGATTTATTTTAGCACTTTATGCTTGACGAACTTGTTTTTAATGTTTAGGAATATGATTTTGAAAAACTAAACATTACTATTAAATTTAGTTGGTTATAGTTGTAATTAAAGCAATTTTCAGTATAAAGAAAACTATTAGATTAATACAAGTCTTCCGATTTAATTGATTAAATGAATCTTTCGAATGTTTATAGGAGTTCATGCTCTGTCGTTTTGAGGAAAAAGATCCAAGAAAATGTATTAATGAAGGGAAGGCTGTTACAGCTTGTACATTGGAATTTTTCCGAAAAGTGAAAAAAGCTTGTTTGGCTGAGTTCAATCAATATGCAAACTGCATTGATAAGAGTTCCGGAGAATATAGTTTCAGATAGTAAGTTCTTTATTACTAAATTAACACTTATTTAAAATCAGATTGTCAGTAACATTACCAATTTATTTGTCCCCACACTTAATATTTGTGTATATATGTATTTTGTTCTCATTTGTTATCTTCTTGGTTTCCAGCTGCCGCAAAACCCAGGATGTGTATGATAAGTGCGTTTTTGAAAATTTGAATTTGGAGCGTCCTCCATTTGGCTACTTCTGTGAAGTGCGGGTTCATGATACCAAGAGGTATAACTTTGAATTATTTAAATTAACGATAAATATTTTGATAATGTTAAATGTATAAGCTTTAAAATTTTGACCTATTTTAACTTTGTAATTAAATATTGTCAGTAAATAAGTATGACAAATGAACTTAGGTTATATCTTTTCATGTTTATTTTTTTAAAACAGACCCAAGCCCCCAGTTGAGGATAAGGCTGTTTACCCTGACGCTACACCTGCACTCCCAGAGGATGCAGAGAAGAAACCCGCCCGCTTCGGCTCTCGTTTCTACTGGATGACAGAATAATTTTGATGCTTAGAACATTTACTGCGTCATTTAAATTAAAACATTAGAAAGTGCATATTTATTGAAAAATATTTTCTATTCAATTTACTTTGCTTTGTCATTGTTTTTTTTTAATTTTTGCAACTTATTTGTAAGGATAACAGTGTTAAGCGTAACTTTTTTTTAAATTTTATTCAACAGCAATACTTTTCTAATGTGTTATGTTAAATGATTTAGTTGTAAAAATCATGTAGACTAATAAAATGTTGAACTTTAATTTTTTGCCTTTGAATATCCCAGTTTTTAAGAAAAAAAAATTGATTTGGTAACAAATTTGGAAACTAGATGGCGTGTCTTTCAAAAATTAAAAAAAAGGTAGGAATTGTCAAAGGTTCTTTTAAAATTTTACAAAGGGAATAATGGTGAGGATTTATTAAATGAAAATCACATGTATTGATATTGTAAATGTCAACAGATTTTATTGTATTTACATGTTTCCAATGACAAAATACTTATATCAGTCTTCGCCCACAAACCGACCATCTGAATAGGAATAAGGTGGTACACCTTGTACACCTTGGAAGCAAATAATAAAATTATTGATGGTTGGCCTATGGTTACTCCCATTTTCTAAATCTAAACATTTAATTATGATATTTTATAAGTATGTATTACAAAACATAAATCTACTTTTTCCAAGTCAAGAGAAGCTTCTTCCTTTTGTCTATTTGTAACTATAATTTGTTAATCAATCTTGACTTAGATAAAGCAAATATAAATGAAAATAATCTGAGCAAAATAATATACACATTTTAAAAGTATATAAGTATATATGATAAGATTTATGTAAATAAATAGATATTCAATTAAATAGAAATTATTGACCCATTCATTATTTGGGACTTAAATATTTTACTAAAATATAGGTTAATTGATTGCTTCGAATAATATGTAATTGATGTTTTTAATAATACATTTAACAAAGAAAATTAAATTGACTAGTAATATATGGCCTAATTGTATAATGTGATGTATATAAATCCTAAAAAGGAATGCAAAAAAGATATAACTAAATTCGTTTTACATAATTCTAAATTATAAAAAAAAAATATTATCTCATATATACGCCACATGGTTATTCAGAAATAATGCATAGACTTTCAAATCTGCTTGAAGTTGGTAATAGATTGCATTAGATTATCTCTCTCTTTCCAATTAAGAGGCTTGCATATATATTCATCTCGGTCACTCTATAAAGAGCAAACATAATAACTTGAGAGACAAATCTGTGACGTAAATTACAAAACTACTAAAGCATTTTATTTACGATGATACAATAATTCAGTAGATAACGTGAAATACTCGGGCAGTAGCATATTGTCATAATGTGTTATTAAAATATGAAATACAGCTAAATACTAATTTATTTCTACATCCAAAATGTCTTTTATAGGAAAAAAGCAGTCTATATTATGAATGTGGTTACTTAAACGAAAAATATGGCATTATGGTTAACCTAAGATCATAGCTTCAAACATAGCTAGGTATAGATAGCCTATTAGATATTTCGATGAAGACTTATTCTCATGTTATAATTGCACAGCAAGTAACAAAGATTGATGATAAATATTTCGATGTAAATTTGTTTGACCTGTCTGTTTATGCATTATTGTTTCAGTTGTAAAACGAATTCAACGTTTCAAAGCTTTAAAAAAATCTGTGGACTATCTCAGGCTTATATACAAACTTCTTAGACAACCAAAATCATTTATATCTAATCGAAAACATCAAATATGCACACCTACAAAACAACTTATGAAAAGTACGTTATTTTTTTAATCTACTAGCATACGACTAATTCATTATTATTGTATAAAAGTTTTATTACAACCATGTTTTACTTGTCTCTGCTAAGATATGTTCAGCCTTAACAAATTTCCAGACTACCCATTTGTACGGAAACAATTGACTTTACATCTATCGTTGATGCTTTTTCCAAATAAAATATGGAATTATAATATTTTTTTTGCTTAAAATAGAGTATTTAGAGGAGTGTAAGTTTATTTCATCATTTAAATGTTGACTACTGCATCATGTGACTAGTACATAAGAAGTTTTACTATAGGGTAGTCTGTAATAATAATTTTAATAATGTCTTATTGTTTGTTCTGCACATTATTTCTTCGGGTAAATTATCTTTTTAAATCATCACACAGAAAACAACGGTCACTATAGAATATAGCCAATTCTAGTTTTCTTCCTAAACCTTGCGAAATAATTGATAAAAGTATTTTCTCAGTGTCAACACTACAAAATTAAACATCGGATGAATCTGGCTCACTTATTTATATCACTGGACAGGTGGGCAAGAGGAAATGACAGCTTTTGTTCTGTTCCAAATTAAAAGCACTGTTGATGTTATTGACAGTTTACATCTTTATTATTAGTTCGACTCCTCACCACCGCTACCAGCAGCGCCAAAATGGCGCCAATCAAATAGGCACTAAATACAACGTAGCTCGTAGCCTGTCCAGTCGATTGTGGAGATCAGTGATTTTGTTACATATTGTGATCGTTATGTATTATTGGTCTACTGTAGAAATGATTTAATCTACTATCTGTATTATATTAAGCGGCGCCAAATGATTAATGAATTACCGGAAAATTGATTATGTACACTAATTACACATTAGGAAAAAGTGTCATTACACGTTCCTTTTTAGGAATTTACCTTTTAGGATTTTCATTTTGTTTTGTTCTCGCAAAGACAAAAGTAACAACTTTTCTGCCACCAATGTCATCTTTTTCTCTTTATGTTCTTTATATTTAATATCATTGCTTCATTTAAATTTTATTGCTTTCTTGTCTCATAGAAATATTGTAGTTTTCTTTTGATATTTATTTTTTTCTCTTACTTAATAAAATAATTGCAAAATTAATTTTAATCCTTGCATTCATAGGAATGTATGAAAAAATATGGCAACAAACATTTTTAATCTATAATCTAATTATGGCAAGTAATTCTGATAATGAAACTTAAAAATATAACCTATTACTTGTGGATAATAAAAAAAAATCCTATAAATTTTTCAAAATGATTCACTAAATTTAGTTTTACAATTTCAAACAAATCTTGCCTATTTATGATATTAGGATTTATAGCTGCTAGAAAGAAATCCTATCAAAAAAAAGTCAAAACCACTAGCAAAGTTATTCATAAATTACTTGCATTTGAATATTTGAAACATGCGATATTACTAGAATATTTGCATGAGGAGACTTTTTTTTATTATTTCCTACTTTGTAATATTCTTCCTAGCTTCAGCCTTTATAATGATTTAGCTAGATTTGTATCAGTCGTGATTCTTTGGTTGTTTGTTGGCAAGTTAAGAATCTGATTGCTTCACCTTTAACTATTAAAGCTTTCACATGAAAGATATGTAACCATTGATAAATAAAATGAATAAATTATTCAAAGTTTCGTGAGACATTATCATTAACTTATATAAAAACGTCTGAAAAACTCACTAATATTCATCCGGTGATGGAACCGACTATTTTCGAGGTCATCGGGGGCTCTTCATCAGGGAACGTCCGCGAAATAATATCAGTCCCACTCACCTTGAAGGGCCCCCGATGGGCTCGAAGATAGTCGGTGCCGCCACCGGACGAATATATCAGTGTTTTAGCTGTTTTTATATAAGTTTAAAATAAAATAATGATAATTGTGATGGTAAATTCGGATGAATGATGATGATGATTTTTTTTTACTTAACCCATTTTTTCATTACTTTGATACATTTTTATAGTTTTAGTAGACTTGTTGATTTTGATATTTGGTAGTAGAAATAGGTTTATTAGCAATGGCGTGCGGATGTTTTAGTCCTATTTGCCTAATTGTTGTACCTTTTAAAAAATAGATTTTAGGAATGCATTAACATATTACTAATTTCAAGTTCATTTATTATTTTCCATAAAAGAATGATTCTAGCCAAGTCTCGCAATCGCATCATCGCGAGTAATACGGTGGAACGCTGTTCATGTACCACGTATCTAAAGCAGCCTTCAGATCAATATTGTTTATACTACTAGCTGCCGCCTGTGACTTCGTCCTGTACTTTACGAACACTCCAAAATATTTCTTAACCAAGATATATTTTTCATTATATATGTGTGTCGATTAGTGAAACTTGTATTGATAGATATTTTCGTCTCTTAGTGGAGTTCTGAGGTAAAATTGTCTTCCTACAATGAACTCATAAAGTACAGTGAGGTTTGCTGTCGGTGCTCTATCTTCATAGCAGTAGTTTTTTTTGTACAAATCAAATTAATTGTGTAAGAAAGAGCAGAGTTATTTTCTGTATGTGAAACACTTTGAACGACTGACTGTATAAGCTGATTCAAATATCCTGGCGGCTGAAGAGCTGCGCGCTGCCATCACCCGCATCCTTTTAATAACTAAAATTGTGTTCTGAGCAGTTACTCGTACGATGTTTCGAGCCGCCAAGATATTAGACAACTTCAATACCTGTGTACCTATCGCTTGTAGAGTGAGAGTGCGGTGGCGGCGAGGGCCAGCAGGGCGCAGAGCAGAGTGCTGAGTGAAGCGCACGCCTCGCCCGCGCCCTTCACTATCGCCCCGCCCATGTACGCCACTGACAGTATTAGACCGTGCGCTGTACATCTGTTAAAATATTATATTGTTATTAGTAAGACGTCTTTTCCATTAACGCTAATTACTGTAATAGGTAAAATGCACGGTATATTTAGCTTGGCGAGACCGCGAATATAGCTCAGAGGAAAAGTAGTCTAACAAATAAAATAAAAGTAAACTTAAAACTGGTAAAAGAAGGAATTACGTAGAATTAATATTAAGATGCCGATTATACGGTCACTATTGCCTGTGTTCATTTACAATATATAATTAAAGTAAAATCTCACCTTAAATTAGCAGGGTAGGAATCCACGACATCTAGTCCGACATTGTAGAATATAAGTGTAACTAGCAATCTGTACACCGCCTCTATGATGTACAACACCGTCTCGTCACGTGTGAAGTAGATAGAGGGGGACACAACTATGCACGCCGCGCACAGGATAACTGAAAAGAAGATACAACATTTCACTCCAGTTTCAACAGTTAGTCACACTGCTGGTAGCCTAGTGGAAAAGGGATTTTACTACACGGTTCTCAATTCGGTTTATGAAAATGACTTCGGTGGCAATAAACGTAATATGTAATTTCTCAACATAGATTTTTCTTACTAAATGTAAACTAATGTACTTCCTTATATCTCTCTCTCTGTGTGCATTGTGTTTACATGTGTGAGGGTCACGACTACTCTTCTTTATCATTTAGTCTCGTAAGGTGTGTCAGTTACCACCGATGTGACGGTTTTGCAAGTAATACCTGTCTCTCGTGACACATGGTCTTTAGCAAGGATTAAACATGTGAAGCTATATGTACGTACCGGTTGGTCGTACGGTGGTGGGGTGGGGCAGTAGTGCTAGCGCGGCGCCGGCGAGTGCGGCGCGGGCGGCGTGCGCTTGTTCGGCGCGCAGGCCGGCGAGGTGCGAGCGCAGGTCTGCGTGTCGCGCGCAGCCGCCGCGGATACCGCGCACTACACTCCCCGACAGTACACATTCGGACAGCTCGCGCCCCACCTCCATGTCCGTGTCGATTATACTGACACAAAGTTACAAATCTATTGCACTCACACTTTATTATTATAAAGATAGTATAATATCATTATAAATACGAAAACACTTTGTTTCTGAACTACTTATAACTTTCATAAAAATGGCATTCGACAAATCGATTACGAGCCTGATGTGTTAACCCTATTTAGCATCAAACTTTAGTCATAAGTAAACTTTCTTAGCATGAGGTAAACTTTAGGATTCGATTGTTACAAAATACATACCTGCTATTAATAAAGACGGAATCCTTAAACATTGTAAAGGAAGACATGATATTGGAGAAGGATACATTAGTAAAGGTGCAGTTTTGGAAGGTGACGTGGGAGACGATCATGTCACGGAAGCTGCAGTCGCGGAAAGCCACGCCCACGAACTGTGCGTTCTCCAACGTCTCGTTGTAATGCTCGTTGACGAACGACTCGTTCGTTATCCAACGTTTTGCCGCTTCGAATTGCTCGTTCTCCGCTGACACCACTGTTGCCGGCACGTACGATGACAAGTAATACTGCAAATTGCATATATGATTAAAAAAAAAAACTAAAAAGTGTTGTGCATTAATGACTTTAGAGGTAGGTGGAAAATCAAAAAACAATGATGATGTTTACCTGTATAGCCATACTAAAGAGTAATATCCCTCCTAACGAGACTGTAGTACTTCTGTAGGGACTTGAAAATAGTTGAAAAAATGCCTGCCAGAACTGAAACAAAGAAATAATTTTTGACAAACTTCACCATTTGTAATTCATATAACTCTAACAATTTCGATTAGACTAGATAAAACAAATGTATACATTTAAATCTATAATAGTTTGAACATCTCATACAGCTTAAAATGATAAAAAGGCACAATAGTCAGGGCTAGTTCTCTAGTATTTGTAAGATTTTGCCTCTTTGGGAGTAAATAGATATTATTTTTGTAAGTGTTACACCGACAGTGGCGGTGACTGTACTTACCATTTTAACACTATGTCGCACATGGTGCAGCGCGGGCGGGCGCCGCTTGCCGGGCAGCGCCAGCTCGCCCAGCCGGTACTCCGCGTCTCCCGCACCCGCCGCCACCTCCGCCTTGCCGCACACGCGGAACTGGTTGCTGCTGTGTATGCTCTGCACCACACCATACATACATACATTACAATTATATACTTATTAGCTGGAAAAGACAAGTTGAGGCATTCACCTTATGTAAGAGGCTGTTATTAATATTCCAAAACAAAGTTTTACTCATATAAGCAATCTTACATAAAGTTACGTAAGCTTATTTTTTATAAGAGTTAGGGGCGAACGAACAGCGGGAACACCGAGGTTTCATCGTCGCTCATGGACATCTGCAAGACCAGAGGAACCGCAGATGTATTGCCGGCCTTTGAGATGGTGATACACTCGCTTCATGTAGGACCCTAAGTCGTACCGTTGTTGTTGCCCGCATACGTGGATAACTAAAACTATAATTTAAATCCATATGAAGAATTTATTGATCACAGTTCAAATATTTGCTAATTACCTGATAGACCATCATAGCATCAACTTCCCGACCGACGTCGAGCAAGTACCGCGGCGACTCCTGCGTCCAGATCAGACTCACTAACGACGCAAGTATTGGCAACGTGCATAAAAGAAGGTATCTGGAATTTTTTTTTTAATAACGTTATTTTTATAAATTAAATACACATATAGAAATAATCTGAGTACTTAACAATGACCGAGAGATCAGCTCAAGTTACAAAATGTATATTTGTGTAATTTCAAAAAGACTATCTGACTTCTGTTATAAAGTACTATAATTTTTTTGTAATATACCTATGCCAGGCACTAAAGTGCTCCTTATTCTCTCTGAGTGCATCCGCGCCGGTGTCAGGCAGTACAGCGTGCGCAAGCGCAGCCGCGAGCAGGGCGCCGGCGCCGGCTCCTGCAGCCAACAGTGCTAGTGCGCGGCGCCGGCGTGCGCGCGCGCACCACTCGCCGCAGTAAGTGTAGCCCACGGACGCCGTGCCACCAGAGCCGATTGATGAACAGAATCTGAACATTTGAACATACAAATTATTGTAGATATACCTTTATTTCAGTTTATATTTTTAAAACAAAAAAGATTTTAAATAAGCTATTTTAATTATCAAAGGCCTGGCTGTATTAGGTAATGAAAAAAATATATGACTTTAAAGTGTGTTGCTCCCCTTATTCATTCTAATTCTTTGATGCAAAATATCAAGTAATTGTTTTGTATTTTCTTTTCCATAGTAAATAAGGGAAACATGGCTATGCTGGTGTGTTTCACATAATTATTAATAGTTTATGTTACTCCCTTTTACTCACCTGGCCATCATGAAGGTGCCGTAGGTGGGCATGAAAGCAGCAATGGCTGCAAACACCGCATTAACCGCGAGACACGACAGCAAAGTGCGGCGCCGCCCCAGCCGCTCACCCAGAGCACCCCACCCCACCGCGCCCAGCGAGCCGCCCACCAGGCTGATTAGTACTGGCACAAATAAATTAAAAATAAGTAAATAATTAAAAAGTTAGTAAGTCATATTCAATTTTCGACATACCAAGCCAATTCTTTTCATGTGGCAGTATACAGAGTTCAATTTCAGCTGAGGGCAGCACAAAAGGTATGGCAGCTAGCTCAAGGGATGCACCCGCTATAGCCAGTGTTACGGCAAGTAACACCCGTGCTTGCGATAGACCACAGCCCGCCTGCAAGTTATATAATGGAAGTTTAAACTAATAACCTTAATTTTACTCATTCCAATGACCTATTTGTAGTTCAACTATATAACTGAGATATTATAATCATCAGTTTATTTCTGCCCACTGCTGGACATAGGCCCTGCCAATGCATTCTATAGTATGCATTCCTTCACCTTTTTATAATCCATACTAAGACATTGGCCCATATAAGGTACTTTGGTATGTTGTAACATACCATTGGCATTCCAAAAACAAAATGTTTGCTTCATTTTGATAGGAATTAGAATTAAAGTTTGCTATACAATTAAAACAATAGTTATCTCATCTAATCTAAAAAAGACATGTAGTGGTAGATCTAAACATTGCAAGCTCTGGAAATTATGTATTTTGTTTACAGAATTGTAATAAAAATGACTAGTTTTTTTATTATCACAAGCATTTTTACAAACTACTATCTAAAACTCTTATTTACTCTTCATAAAAGTGTGAATCACCTGTCGCAAGGCATCTTCATGGAATTGTTCTAACACACTAGAATCATTATAGTCTAAGAGCTCTCCACTCTCATTGCCATCTGGTACTTGCTCTGGGGGGCTGGCTGTGGGCACAGACACATTGCCAGGCTCACCGGCACCTTCAGCACCTTAAATGAAGATATGAATCTTTAAAAGTAATTTAAAAACTATTAATCTATTTACATATAGTGAAGACGAAACTGATATGACTGACATATCAAAGGACAGCCCAAACTACTGAGTCTTAGAACTCTAAACTTGTCTCTACTACCACATAATCAAATACTGAGAGTAGATTTTATAGAATTCATCCCCTAAACACCAAGTTTTCTGTATAAATACAATAAATTATAGTTACCGGTCAGTCTATCCTCTGTATAAGTCATAGTGCGGGTAATTGATCCAAAGCTGCCAAGTTTGGAGGAGCTTTCAGAGTCAGATCTCGCACGCACGAGGCATGCCTGCTCTTCCGCCATTGCGAGGATGGTACTCCACCGGTGGGCACTCGCAACACTTAACTATGACTACAGATGTAAGAAACATCTGAAATTAAAAAATTAAGGTCAGTTTTTTTTTAAATTTCTGTGTTATTGTTTGCGCATTAGTGTTCTGTTTTGCTATGAGTATTTAAAAAACAAGAAATGCATTGAGAAGGCTACAGTCATTTTTATTTTATCTGAAACAAAATTATTCCTATGACTATTATGTAAAGTCTTGTTGAGTTATGAACGGGCAAAGGATAAAAATTATCCAAAGTCTATTTTTACACTGAACATTGTAAGTACATTGTATTATAATATGCTTGCATCTATTAATAGTTTAGTTGCATGAGCTTGAAACTGCTAAAATGCTTGTCAAATTGGATTAATACGTAAGCTTAAGCTGTAATTGAACAAGTTAGCTAGTTTTTAGCAAATTGGCACACTGAAAAGCATGACAAATAACAAAACTTAAATAACAGATTGACCAAACCAAAGCCATTATAAGATAAATATTGTTATTAGATAAAACACATTAACCAGAAATATTTGCAAATTGCATACAAACATACATCTGTCAGAAAACATAATGCGTAAAAAATAAATTACTATTTGCTTAATTGAAATATGCGTGTTGTGAATGTTGTTTATTCAATTTCGTAAAACTTTGGATTTTTATTTTAGTAAATTATCAGTAGGCGTGTTGTGTGGGGACATCGATAAATATTAAATATACGCACAGATATAAATGATTTAAACAGTCTCGACGTGGGTGATAAAATTAATGACACTTAAAAGCGATTAAAGTCAACTTTCCAGATATTTATAGAATAACCATTATTTGAAATTATTAATTAATTCCTTAAACAGTTATAATATTAACAATTTTAACAAACACCTACATATTGAATAAAATTAATATTCTTGCGATGTTTAAAAAGCTTGGAGTACTTACGTTTTAATTTACAAATAAAAATCGTATTTCACTTAATATATAAAATGTTAACATTACGAACACTGCAAACAAAATCACTGCACTTATAAAAGTACACTAAACAAACGCATAAAAACACGGTGGGCGATGGATACATGGAAACAAAGCGAGAAAGCGAGTTTTGCGATTTGATAATTGGTTATGGAATTGGAAGTGGAAGCGTACACAGACTACAAAAATATTTTTTTAATAACTTTTTATAACAAATCACATACGAAGGCAAGATAATAATTACACGCATTTCTAATATAATACATTATAATTATATAATTCTTGACACAGTTAAATTATAACTGAAGAATTATGAGCTCTGATGCGAAAGTATTGTTGAATTTTTTATTATAATTTTTCGCAAGGCATATGAACATACTGCCTTATTTAAAATGTACACACAAACATAGAATTAAAGTATTATGTACGCTGTTATAAATTATACAACTCTACCTATATTTACTAACATTAAAAGCCTTTCCTTAGGATGTTTTAAGCAAAAAATATAACGCAAAATTACATTGTGTTTATCACTCGTGTATGTGCAAAATTTGCAATAATATTATAATTGAATTATTTAGAACCTGCTCCACATTTTAAAATTCATTGTTTTTTGATAAATCACATTCACATCGTAAGAATTTTGGTTTAACAATTTGTGATCACTGTGTTCACTTTCACTCTATTAAGGCAATTATGAACCAGTTTATATCTCCGGTAAAATGTTTAGTTGAAACACAGAATTACTATTTTTTTAATTATTTAAAAATATATGTTATTTACTTTTCATGTTTAACGTAACTTTAAATTTAGTAAAATATTAAATATTGAGGATCAATAGAATAGATTAACATGTTCTAAATATTTTTTCCGGTAAAAATCTGATCCTACATAAATAAAATCTTTTATGAAATAATTATATTTGACAAGGTTTAAGGTCAAGAAAAGGACGTGCAATACTTTAAAACCATAGGTTTAAAAGAGATGGCAATATTTCACAAGGTAATTCGGTTATTCTACATGAGATGAATAGGGGTGGATTAATTTTCTAAAGATCAAATATTTTACTTAAACACTTAAAATTTAATATGCCATTGTTAAGCAGCTGTTGATGTTAGCTTAAAATTGCTTTTCTTGCTAAAAGTTTTGTCATGCAAAAAAATTCAAAACAAGACTATGTACATTTTCTCAAGATAACTCTCATGTATAGTGTTTAAAATATCGATCACTTCTCAGTTGAAAGTGCGCAAGGTAACATTCGACACATGCGCACTGTGCTATTCCTATATCCCATTAAAAGGTTCGTGGTATGATATGCCTAATCAAATATAGCCTGTAGTATTATGTATTTTTAACATATTTACATATAACCTGTATGCCATTAATCATTGCTATGTCTAACCCGTTTAGATCTCAATCAGTTTTTATTACTTCAGACTTTTTTTTAATAATTTGGCACTTCTAGTAATTGAATAAGCACGAACACGATATTTGTTTTTTTCGAATTCAATTCAATAATAAATAAAGCTTACTACGACTAGTAGTTTGAAGTATCTTTAACTAAAAGAATTGATAATAACGTTAGAAGTAGTACACAATTTATTTTGTTGTTTATTTATTTGTTTGTCTAAGTTACTTCTAGTAATTCAGCTATTTTCTCCACCGGGTTTAAGTTGGGTATATCCTGACATTCGAATTCAGAGCTTACAATTTTCGAATTAAAAAAAATCACATTGATGACATTTGACGTTGACACACAGAATCAAAAGCGCGCGAAATTTATCGTTGTGTTTATCTTTTTACTGGTACAGAATTTTAATTTGTTCAAAATTAAAATTTTTGATTTAATAGTTTGTTGTTTGCGAAATGTGTGAGACATATGATACCGAACCGCTTGCTCTAAAAATAAAACTAATTAGAAAGTATTTAAAAATAAAAATATTGGAAGATAATGTACAATTTCAAGACCACGAAATAGAAAGAAATCATGTACATGATTTGATCAAGAGGGTTATTTCACACGGCGAATCACATTCCGCTTTAATAATAGGACCAAGGGGTTGCGGTAAAACAACCGTGAGTTGAAATGTTTAAATACTGTACTCTATCAAGTTCTACTTTGCTCTGTATAACTACAACTTTTATTTTGAATTTAGAAATTGAATGCTACTTACTCTGACTTAAGTTTATATTTGCGGTATTTTATTTTCAAACGTAGAATAGAGTAAAGTTACAAGTTACTGTTACCTTAAGCCTTTATAAAAATGCTTTTCTTAAGAATAATGTATTAATATCTAAAGCTTAGTTTAGCATAATAACATTTTGGCAACTTTATTAGTAAAAGATTTTTTTATTATTATTTTAGTTAATCAACACTGTTCTTGAGCAATTAGAGAGTGAATTAGACTTAGAAAGTGATTGTCTCATAGTTAAACTCAATGGTCTTCTGCACCAGGATGATAAGATTGCTTTGAAGTCTATAACAGCACAGGTATTTTAGTTTGATAAATAAATAACTAATTAATTGTAATTCATTATTGGTTTAAAATAATGTTTAATTTGCAATTTAAGATGCAACTAGAAAATGCAGTTGGTGATCGTGTCTTTGGCACTTTTGCGGAGAACCTTAGTTTCTTATTAAGCTGCCTGCAGAGTGGGGCTGACCGTAGCTGTAAGAGTATGATTTTTATTTTAGAGGAGTTTGATTTATTCTGCCACAGTGGAAGGACACAGACATTATTGTATAATTTATTTGATATCACACACAATAAACAGGCACCTATGTGTGTATTAGGTAAGCCTTAGAAATATTTTATTTGCCGATAGGTGGAGGTTTTCAATATTTGGAGAAACACTTGTTCATTTATTTCTAAATTTTACATACAAACAGGTGTAACAAATCGATTGGATGTAATGGAAATGTTGGAAAAGCGTGTCAAATCTCGTTTCTCTCATCGACACATCTTCTTATTTCCTAATGACAATATAAAACCTGTGGACAACTATAAAGTAAGATTAATCCAGTTGCTAAGTGTGCCATTGAGTTTGACAAGAAAATGTGGAGGTACAACAAAAAAGAAACGAGGAGGTAGAAGGAAATCTGTAGGTAAGTATTTTAACACATTCAGTGCACTCAGTTCTGTTTTTTTTTTCATCATAATATGTACTGGCACTGTTTATGTTAACAAGTACCTATGGGTTTCGTATTGACACATATTGTCCCTGTTTTTTTCAAAGGAAATGAAGGGGATGACAATATGTGTCTACATATTTGTAACTCAATTAGAGGTTGGCAACACATCTGTTATTACTGATGTCTATGGGCAGCGTTCGCTTCGCTATTTCGGCGAAATTCTAGTGGCATTAGCTTGTTTCCCACTGTATGATATTAAAAAAAAATTTCAGCCAAAACCCACAATAATAGTTGATTTATCACTTAATTTTAAATGTAAACTCTATTTAGCAGTAACTGAAGAAGAAATGGATGTAGAATTAAATGATGATACAATACAATATGCAGTACCAGCTAAAGTGTTCACAAGATGTAAGGTAGATCCAAAACAGTTTCAAGAATTTGATGAGAACTCCCTTGTGTATTGGAACTCGCATATTTTAAGTTTGGTGGAAAATAAAGATATTGCTAATGCTTTGGAAAAGTTATGTTATTTTACAGTCAATGAGCAGATATTTAGGAACATTTTGGTGAGTTACTTTTTGTATTTATGTACTTTTTGTTCACATTATTATGTATGCCTTTATTTCATGCAAACAAAAGAAACATGCTTCCCGTCTATGTTCCGTCAATATCAGTTTAACCGGAACAAACACGCCCTTGCGGACAGACATACTGACAGACCGACAAAAAATATTTTTTCATGTGTACGAATATGATTTTTTTCGATAGTATACAGAAGACACTACAATTTTATTAATATATATTGATTTTTTAATCAATCAAATTTCTTTCAGTTTCAAGTTGTATCGCGATTGAATGAAACGAGTCCCCACATAGACGTTGCGGGTTTCGTTACAACCATAGACAACACTGTAGGTCAGGAGCACAGAGTAAAGGTGTTGCAATCATTGTCCATTCTAGAGTTGTCTCTGGTCATCGCCATGAAACAGGGCATGGATATATTTGACGGTCAACCAATGAATTTTGAAATGGTCTTACATAGGTAAGAACATCATTTATATTATAGACAGTTTAATGACTAACTTTGGGCTTCTGAGACCAACATTTCCAGTTAATACATACTGTTCTCTCTTTTGTTAAAGATATGAACAGGGATGACGATAAGTTTTGTATAGATTTTAGTTTCGGAAACCCACAATAAGTATTAAGTACATCAGTAAGATAATGGTCTCTATATCTAAGACGTAAAACTTATTTCTAGATTTAATGATATTTATACAAATATGTTTTCATTACATTTGCTATGTTGTTATTCGTAGGTACAAAAAATTCGTTGATAAAAATTCGTCAACGCAAACAGTACCAAGACCGGTGATACTGAAGGCGTTTGAGCATCTTCAAGAGTTAGAAGTGATAATGCCAGTGAGAAGCACAGATTCTATCTACAATACTGGTGATACCACAACCAGTGGTGTTCAGAAAGAATATAAATTGTATACTCTGGCTGTACCTGAATATGACCTTAAAGAGGCTGTCAAAACATCGAAATCTTTGCCCACAGAAATTACTTTTTGGTTTAATAATGAAATTTTTTAAATATAAAGATAATTTAAAAATTTGGTATATGTGTTTTTTTAAACCTAATTTTTGGATCATGGCAAATTTTTATGATTTTAAAATATGGCAACACATCTTTCATTACTTCATCCTTTCATAGAGTAACATTGAAGGAACAGGGCAGAATATTATGTTAGATAAATAACAAATTCATTTAAATAATTCTTATGAAAGTAACTGAGATAAATAACTTAAATTAGCCACGTTTTACTAATTAATCCATTTCAAATTAACATTAGCCGTATTACTTCTGGATATATCGTCTCGATAGTCATCTTCCGTATATCGATATCTGAATCGATCTTGACTCGCGTTGATTTCACCCAATTCTTCAAGTTCGGTCACTGAAAGATCTTTGAACTTTTTACCTTTTATATCTTCCGGTAACCGTTTACCGCCCGCATTAGTTTTTTCCTCTTCACCTTTCTTTTCGTTTTCATTTTTAGGTTTCGCCTCATTTATCTCTTGTGCCATAGAGTCAAGAGCGCGGTGGAGGTCGTTTTCAGGGTTGCCAGGGCGTTTGTTTAAAATTCCATTACTTTTAAATGTCTGTCCGCTATTATCGCCCTCAAATGCATTGTTCGTGTAATTTTGTAATTTAGGCGTTGGACTGGTTTTATTCTTCCTTTTTGCCTGTATAATGAAAAAAATATTATAAAGAAAGGACAGAAAGCAATGTGCATTAGATTAAAGCACTGGTAGGTATGAATAATTAATCAAACCTCTTGTAATTTATCAACAATCAGGCTATGACCAGTATTGACACCAATCCCACCAACTTCCTCTATACTGTTGGATCTATGGAAAGGACGTAGTGCTGAAACAGCTCGGGAAACTCCCACCTAAAATTAAATTTGGTTAGAAAAATACCTGCTTAGTGTTCGATAAAATTTACTTCTATAGAGGATAACTTCAAAAGATGCTGCGTTTGGCGGAAAGATAGTGTTATGTGAGACTTCACTAAACTACTTGGTTGGACTTAGTGGTTATCCTCTAGTGCCACTAGTGAGAAGATTCGGGATTTATAAAGGAACGCAGCGGGATACTTTGCACTGGGCTTCTATACGACAGGGGAAAGTGTCTGCGAAATCTACACGAAGGGAACGGGACAGACATTAAATATCGTGAGCAATGCAACCTGTCCGTGCCGTATCCTATGTTCGGTCAGGTCAGCGCCGAGCAGTTCATTGTAGGGGTCCATACGGATGGGCAGAGCTCGATCGATGAGCCACAGCAATGCCATTGTGACAAGCGCCCCCCACGCCGCCAGGCACACCCCAGTCAGCGCCTGCACGCCCAGCAGGTACCAACCGCCACCTATCCAACATTCCAACGTATAACTCAGACTTGCCAATTGCTTACTCAGGAACTTGGTTTGATGACGGTAGATAGGTTGATATTTAGGACGGAATCCTGGTGCGCCGACCTTACGTACGTGGGACAATGACAGAGAGATAATGATAAGGGTTTTGGTCTTCTTCGTTTAAAAAGGATGTGAGACTGCTACGGTTTCTTCAACAAAAAAGTTTCCTTAAACTCAAAATATATTAAGTTGTCCCTTAGGATGGATTTTGGGCATAAAAACTACACTACGGAAGAACCTTAACTAATAAGTTAATAATTGAAAGTGGCCATGAGTGTAATTTTAATAAATGAAATTCAAAACATACCTTTAAATAAACCTGACCGACCATTGGTCGTTTCCATAGGAATAGGATTATCAGCAAAGAGTCCGACAGCCAACACGCCTGTCAGAAAACATTTAAATTATTCCACATGCAATGAAATACTGCAGCTTGAGTTGGCACGTCGGCTAGAAGAATACATTTGTTAACAACGTGCCAAATTAAATGCCCGGTGTGTCATCATCAGATCTTATAAGCTCTTACCAAGGGAAATTAATTAAATTCCATGCCTATGTGGAAAGGGACTATTGAATATCCTTAATGTGTCTTTCATAAAAAAAAAGAAAGAAGTGTACCCCAAAGTCCACATGCGCCGTGCACCGCGGAGGCACTAACAGGGTCGTCAATACGCATCTTGTCAAACAATATGGCGCTCCCGTTGGCAATGGCCGCGCCTATCATACCGATCACGAGGGACTCCCACGCGCGGTATAAGAAACATCCCGCTGCAATATCAAATTTATTAGATTAATGTTGATAAAGTACCACCACGCCTTAAATAAGCAATTAATATTTAGGTTAATTTTACAAATCAACAATTCTGTTAAGCGTCACTAATAAGTTTTAAGACTTGGCTTGTACTTGGACATATTTCACCACAATTGTACGATGGCGGGATTCCAATCCATGACCATTTGATCCACTTTACCTTTAACCACTAAGCTATTGTGGCTTTAGTAATTGTTTAATGATCGTTAAGGGCATTTTTAGTAGCTCAAACAGAACAGGGATAACAATATGTTTTAAACGGGGATTTCTGTCTCAAAAACCCTCGGTAAGAACGAAAGGTACATGAAGTTCTTACCAGTGACAGAAACCAGCGCGCCCAGTACGCTATTTATCATTTCCATAACTTCCGCTCTCCCTTTGTTCTTGATCATCGTGTAACTGTATTAAATAAAATAATTAAATCTTTACAATATTTAAGTAAAAGTTGCAAGAACACGATTATTATTAAACTTCTAGTAGATTCAAAATGTTTTAAGCAATAATAATTAATGTAACTAACAATATTCCGAAGCATCCGCCTCCAAAAGACCCCATCATGGTCATAACCGCTGCTCTAGCTGCGTACTGCCACTTCGCTCCGCTTACCTACACATATAAAACGTCACTTTGTTACAATAAAACAATTTTTTGTTCTTTTACAATTTTACCAATATTATAAATGCGAATGCTTAGATGTAAGGTTGGATGTTAGAAGTTATCTCCAGAACGGCTGCATGAATCTCGCTGAAATGTGGCATACATGTATAACATAATCTGGACGAACACATAAACTAGTACTTGAGTTTTTTTTAATTCCACATGGACGGAGTCCCAGGTAACAACTAGTATCTGTATAAAAATGTGGTATAAAGAACATACGTTCTCATTATTTCCTTTTTTGTTTGATTTTGAAAATTGTCCTTGGTATGATGTCAAGGCGATATTTACAATCTGTGGTTTGTTAACCACAGATTTATATAAACATAGCTGTTTAAGTAAAGTATAGTTGTAATGAAAAATATTTCGAAATTTAAGGATATAAAAGTCACGCGAGGTCACAATGGCCTCAGATATAGTGTAAGATTCATGATACAATAACTAAGATGTTTCCTCCTCGTCCAATACAAACCACTTTGAAACTGGTTTTTAAGGGACTCTGTATAATTCTGTCACAAGTCAAGTAAAAGAATTGTTATTTTATAATTATCTTAGAAATTATTACTTTTTGCAATACGAAAGATTAATCAGGAACAATCATGTCTATTTATTAAAAAAAACTTTCAGTAATATACGCGTATCATAAATATATCCACGTATAGAAATTATAGATATTAAAAAAAACTGTTTTGTATCTTGATTTAAATGTATCAGAATGGAGACTAATTTATGCTAATAGAACTTAAAAATTCTATAATATTTTAGGTTATGTGACGTTAAATATTAAAATCTCAATATTGTATAATTACACACATTAAAACAATTCCAAAAGCTCTTCGTTTTAAGTTAATTTCAGACCTCTATAGTATAAAAGACAGGTAACTAAAGTTGATGCATAATAAAAGGACTTAACTACCAATTAGTATTTAAACAGCGCTATTTACAAGAACACTAATGCGCTCATTTCAATTTGATTGGGACTAAACGACGCGATTTTAAAATTAGATGTATTTTCACGTAATGACAACAATTTACCTTGCACGCTAGTAATAAATCATGAGTAATTGTTTTATTCTGTTAACTTTGAAAAGCAAACTCCTAAAAAGGGAACAACTTTACTAATTTATCTGAATTGAAAAATCGTTTTCTATTTAGATGAATGTTTTTGTTTTTTTTGAAGAGAAGAAAATAAGATAATAAGGTTATTATATTAACTACTATCGACTGATTTATCGTCAATTGTAGTTTGTAGAGATCTTCAAGATGATAATACAAGTTTACCCCGTAAGTGCTTCCAGAGTTAAAAGCCAGCCAGCCCCACCAGAGGACAAACGTGCCCATCACAGCGTTTACTGGGTTGCCCATAGGTAGAGGTGCAGTGCCTCGCGCGTACCGACCCAGCCGTGGTCCTAACATCAGAGCTGATGCGAATGCCGATGAACCTCCTAAATATAAATTAAAAGATAACTTACTGCCGCACTCAGAGTCCTTACGTGGCCTTTCTTAGTGACCAATTAAAGACTACATCCGGCAGATAGAATAAAAAAAATACTGCGTTGTTTCGAGAATAGTGAAAATTTGGGCACTTTAATCGAGTCAGAAGTGTAGTTACCAATAAGATGCACTGGTCCGGAGCCGGCGATGTCGACTGCGCCCAGCTTGTTGAGGAAGCCGTGCTCACCCCACACCCAGCCCGCAGGCACACAGTATACGATAGTGTTTAGCAGTGAGAACACGCAATACGCCTTAAAGTTGCACCTTAAACACATGACATACATTCATACGGATGTTGGATTCTTGATCTAATTTGTTAACACCTAAGAGAAATATGTCACCTTTCGGCCATAGCACCGCTTACAATAGTCGTAGCGGTAGTTGCGAAAGACAACTGGAAGAGAAATGACGCAAACACTGGACCCATAAGAGCATCGCCGACTGGAGGATCAAGCAGGAAGTCACCCACTCCAACAAAAGGGTTAGACCACGTCCCCTGACCGAACGATAACCCGTAACCAAAGATCCAATACGTTAAACCTGAATTTTGATAAAAAAATAAATAAAAAATCTGGTAACATTATTAATAAATGTTAATAAAAACAATAAAAAAAACAAACCGCCGAGGGAGATGTCTGCTAAATTCTTCATCATGATGTTAGCTTCGTTTTTGATAGATACACATCCTGATTCTAACATACCAAAACCTAAAACAGAAATAATATTTTTTTAATGATCTTTGAGGCGATCGTGTCGACTTTGGAAAATCTAAGTAAGTAATTAATATTGTGTAATTAGATGTAAACAAAATCTTTATTGTGCATTTGACAAAGATTTATCCGTAAAAAAATATATATGCTCTTATCAAATATGATATTTTATTATAATACAATTTAACAATTAACAAGACGATGAGACTAGTTGTAAACTTAGATTCTATCTTTTAACCTATGAGGAAGAATAATATTTTCCGTGAGAAACATAAAAAATATAATTTTTAAACAAGACTTAATTTAATTTTTTTTACTTAATTATACTTAATTTTTTACTTACCAGTCTGCATTGTGAATATAATAAAGGAGGATGTCAAAATCCAGTTGGTATCTTCTAGGTCGATTTCAAAATTCTCCTGAAGACTTACGGTGGTGTTTGTTAAGTTTGGGGACCGCAGTCCGATATGCGGGAATAATGTCCAATTTGCTTCCATCCTTCTTTAATATGGCAATTTTTTTATTCTAAACAAAATATTACACGGAAGTCACGGAGGCACTAAAACTTTTTAATTCTAATTGCACATCCTGAATGTAATTTATTTAAATAGTAGTTTATTCATTTTATTATTGTATGCTAAAATAGTTTACTAATAATTTAGAAAAATAACATTAAAATGCCCTTTTGTGAAAAAAAATATGACCGATTTATTTTTAAATTTGCAAAGAGAACGTAGCAATGTTTTCCCGTTGAAAAAGTCGCGTCGAATGAAACGTCAGCCGTTGTCACACGTCTTATAGCCTGGAGTCAGGGTTGGCGCGTAATTTGTCGATGATTAGTTTTAAAAACAGTTTTATTTTTATGGTGAATTCGTGATTTACATTCGTAATTTAGTTAGAAGAAAAGTAAGAAGTCGGCTTTAGTGATTTTTGTAAACGAAAATATCAACTGGTTTTCATATTTTATAGTTCTTTAATTAGGAATAATTAACGTGTTTACGCTCTACTAAAGCAAAACTATTTATTAGAATTACAGTATAGGTGTATGTTGAAGCAAACAGTAAATATAAAATGTAAATAAGGCATTTCAACCCTGTTTATTATGCTTGAAAAATAGATTTTTCAATAAAAATTTAGACGATTGAACACTTTTTTTGAAATATTTTGTATGCTGTAAATTCGCCACTAAAATAAATAACATATTTTTATTCATAATTAAAAAATCTTAATGAATTATATTTTTTTCCTTTCAATTGTAAATATAAAGATACTGTGATAGAATTATTTATATTTTTACCGTGCGAAAATCAGATTTTAAATATTATTGTATTATTTTTAATATTATTATATAAGGTATCAGCAATTGGCAACTCGGATTCGCCGAAATGGCGAAACGGCTTTGCACATAACATACACAAAAAACAAGAATGTATATAATTTGATGTTATAAACAAGTTGTATGTATATACATGTTTCCCTAGAATACCACTAACCGTGGGTTTCTGACCTCAAAAATTTCAGTATAAAATTTATTGTTATCTCTGTTTTGACAAAGAAGAAAGACAGGGATGACGATATATTTTATGGAGAGATTTTGGTCTCGGTTAAACGTATTTGTTGAGATTAACTCTGGTAGTTTTAAGCTAACCTTGAAGGAGTTAACATTGAGTACTCGTGACATTGCGCCTACATTGTGCTAAACTGTGTTGATAACACATTATTATTTGACTTTAAATATTTAAATAACAAGACACAATAATACTCTTTGGCTGGAATCGTACGAATATGGAGATAAGGTTTTCGAATTTAATGAAATTTATGGAAAAAGCCTAGGAAAATGTACATGTTTCATCTTTTATCCGTGAGAAGCAACTAGTGCCTATGGTAAAATGTTTCAAATGACATGTAATAAAAATACTGTAAGGTTTAGTCTATCTTAAGTAAAACATTTATTACAAATATTATAAATGCGAACGTTTCGATGGATGGATAGATGTTTGTTTGAAGGTATCTCCGGAACGACTGCACTCCCTGAAATTTAGCATAGATGTAGAACATAGTCTGGAAGATGACATAGGCTACTAAGTTTATTTAACTCTGCGCGCACAACGCCGCGGGCGACAGTTAGTAGTCTATTTGTAATACGAATAAATAATTAGAAAAGTATATAAAGAATTGTCACGTGCTTTAATCCAGTTTTAATAAATAATTTAGTTCAACAGCATCTGTTGGAATAACCTGACATTTGGAAGCACGAGTTTCAATATAATTTAACAACTATTCGCCGTTAGGTGGCGTTTTTTGAGGTGTCGCCTATTTGACAACAGATGTCGCTGGATGTCCATAATTAATCGGATATCAATGTAACAAACTTGTAATAGGTTAGAGATTACATTTTTTATATTTTAATGTGGCAAGCGACCATTTGAATTCGGCAAAATAGCGAAGCGAACGCTGCCCATAGACATTTCTAGTTGCTGATCCGGGGCGTACATTAAATTGACGGAGGAAGGGTACACAAAATGTGAATATTGAACCTTATTACTCATCCCATATTCCGCCAAATCCTCTTTTGGTTCCCATCCTTTCCTTATAAAAAAGGTTAGGAAGGGAAAGAGGACTAAAATTAAGCCTCCGACACATGACTCATCAGACGACACGCGAAGAAGAAAAACATTTTTCTCGGATTACTATTAAGATTGAAGTTTTATTAAAAGGAATGAGTCTATAAACATCAGTAGCATAGCCTTTGATCCAAGGTAGTCCTAAGAGGTTCAAGCATTCATATAAAAAGTTCATAATACATCATTACTTTTCTGAATATGAAAGAAACTTTTTCGACTAAACCTTTTTACTCGAATTAAGTACATACTGAGTTCTAATTTATGTATACTTAAATAGTTCTAGATCCTAATCTGTTACAGTCTATACATTAATAGTTTGATAAGGACTGTAAAAATCTATCTATTTATAAAATAAAACCAATCACAATGTTGAGAAAGTAAGATTAGTCATATTCATACATTCATTTCTAAAATTTTCCAAAGTAGAGTTACGATATACGAATATATATTCAAAACGCTATATTCCGTATAATCATATATATTGGAAATTAAGCTTTCACATATCAATTCTAGCGATATTAACTTTTGCGAATAGTGATGGTTGGCGATGACAATTAAATACTCAAGTCTCCGTCCTTTGTCTTTGTCATTAGTAAATTGTTAGCAAAAGTTATCTCAGATATCTTATTTCAATCAAGTTTATTTATTTAAAAATTAAATACCTAAAACAATAAAAATCATATATATTAAGCTATTAAAGTGCTTTGTATTTTTTGGATTTTTTTTTACATGAAACCGCAGTAGATTACTATCATTTTATTACTTAAATTAGTACAACGTTAAGTAAATCGTATTTCAATACGAATAAAGTTGAAAGTTCTTTCTACGGTACAGAGAATTGTTTGAAGTAACGGTAGAAAATTGAAATTGAACTTTAAGATAATGGCATAGGTATGATTTTCGTTAAAGTTAATGTTTACTGAACTCCCCCATACCTTGGAGGCGTGGTTACGATGTGCTCAAAGGCCAACAAAACCCAAGTGAGTCCGACAGTCGGGTGTTCGAACTACGAAAACATTCCGAATTCAAACCGCTGTCAGTGAAGAAGTCGCGTTCGTAGTGGCCAGTGACTAATAGTGAAGTGACATAACCGTTATAGTGAGATGGAATCGGAAATAAGCAAGATGCAAACAAAAATACCACCGAAAAACTTTTCGATTGAATCGATTGTCGGATTAAATGATCGTCGATCGCCAGAAATCGATATCGAGAACAATATATCGCAAGATTATCCGGTTGATAACACCCATTCGGAGGATGAAGACGTGAAAATTAGGGATGGGAAGATGGGATATTATTTTCAACAGAGTCGCGTTCCGAATTTTCCGTTTTTCATGTCTTATGAGAAGCAAGCAATGAGGAATGGATACCCGGAGGGACAGGGACAGGAGGATTTAAAGAGGTCCAGCCCTTCAAGTATTCGAAGCGAAGTTGATAGCGACGGCGCGGATGACAGACCACAAGGTAAATGATTTTTTATTACTACATACAATTATCACAAATATTAAAACAAAAGATAGACGCATTTTCATTTCTTAACTTTTTCAGAATTGTTAACTAGGTTTCTGAAGTATTTTCTTAAATAATAAATTGTTATAAAGAAAGGAAGTCAATTATTTTACTATCGATCAAGTTTAATTTCAGGCTCATCAAATATCTTAAATTCAGTTAGAATTCAACCGAAAGAAAAAAGATTTCGAATCGATTTTCGATTCTTTTATATTATTATCCTATAGCAATTTCTAGTGTTTTTCACATTCACTTATGTACACATGTTTTCTAAAGCTAAATTATTCCTTTAAACACTAAATTATATAGTCATAACATTTTATGTCGGAGGAAATCCTGTCTGATTTTTTAATCGCATAGTTTTTAGAGTTAATATAATTATATCAATTAATAAAACCTTTAATTTATTATCTTTATTTTTATGTAAAACGTTAAGTGGTTTACTGGTTTATTGCGTAGCGGTAATTTTATTGACCACAATATAACTCAGCAAATAGAAGAGAAAAGGCACTGATCCCGTCGCTTACTTAAAAAGAACGGTTTACTATTGCGGGTTTTTGTTTAAATTTTATTACCATTATTATATTTATTTTGCTGTGAATCTGTTACTAAATTTTTATTGTCACTTATAAAAATATTAAGGAGAATTCAATGAGTAATAATTATAAACTTTTATCTTACTTCTTACTAATATTATAAATGCGAATGTTTAGATGGATGGATGTATGTTTGAAAGTATCTCCCGAACGGCTGAATGGATCTTAATAAAATTTGGCATACATATAGAACATAGTCTGGAAGAAAACATACCAATTATGTTTTTTTATTCCGTGCGGTCGGAGTTGCGTGCGACAGTTAGTAATTTATAAAGACTATTATAATCTAGTTAAATATTATAATAAATTATGTTTAGGTAACTGTTTGTGAAATGTAATACCGATTAAACATTTTAGGCATTTTCCGATGTACATTTAAGCTAAATAAACTTTAGTATTGATTTATGTTAAACTGTAGAATTAAGATAAAAAAAAAACAAATTGCGGCCAACTGCTATTTGCTCAGTTATTTTCTGTGAAGAAAAAACTCGATTGACAGTTATCAATCGAGTATTTAACACCGATTCTATTACCTAAGTAGTTTTTAAATCCTTTGATTGTAAAAGTAATCAATACACCAATCTAGATGTTAGATTCCCATTCGTTATATTATTGACTGAAAGGAAAAAGAAGCTACAAAATTAAGCTTTTCGTAGAACAAATCTAAAAGAATACGTCATACTCCACCAGACTTAACGCTTTAATTTTGACAAATTATCGTTCAAAAACGGTAGCAGTTTATTCCACACAGCAAACATTGTGTGCACTTCAATATAAAGAATGGGTTTTTCGACGATTCTTTCCGCCAATTTATCGCAGCGTGACATTTATTAGTTTTGCCGCCGAAACAATACAATTTGACAAAATGGACTGTAGGGATACATGAACAATACTTTCTTTCAGTCTTTGTTTACATGTTGGTATACAAATATTGTCTTTGCTCAATTATAGAGTGGTATACATTGTTTGTGGCCAACCCATGAATGTCGGTTTACAAAATTTTCTCTTTTATTACCTCTATTTATAAATTTGTATGGCTTTACATTAAAATTAGGTTTTACTGCTTCCACATTTTTGTTTTATGTCAACCCCGTAATTATTCCGGGGACTTTGCCGAGAATTCTGTCTCTACTAATTTTCCTAAGCAAATTAAACCACATATACTTATATCTCTATCATTCCCTTTGTCTACGATCGGTCTACTACATTCACAAAAAAAAAATTGTGAAGCAAACATTGAGCAATTAATCAGTAGGTTGTGTAGATGTGTAGTTATAGAGTATTAATACTGGGAAGGCAAGCGATAAGGCTCTATGATGTTCAGTGCCGAACGCTCAGCGAGGGGCGCGCGGGGGGTGTTTAACGAAATGAGTTGCGTGATTAAATTCAGCTGGGGCACAACGGGAGCAAATTTTATACCAAAGATAAATACTTCGTCATCGTTTAACATTGTTTTGTTTCAAATACTTGGTACGATTATTTCAAACTTTCATTTGTAAATTTCTAAAAATTGTTTAATTAATATAAGGCACATAATAAAATCGATAATCACGGTTAATATTATATTGCAGTATAATACTTTATATTATGTTATGTTTTGCAATTAAATTAATTATCTTAAAATCCATTTAATCTAGTTTAAACAAATAAGAATCGTTCCAGGTACATCCCTAGCTTTAGAAAATCGTTTTCAGCGTAAGCTCGTAACCGCGTAAGCTCGTGAGCGAGCGAGACGGAGCAATAATCGAGGCCACGCCCTGATTGGTGGGGGGCAGAAAGAGATGACGTTATTGGTGGCCGCATTATAGATTTTTAGTGAGGCGGCGCGAAACACAAGTATAACTGACAGTGACAGTTCTCTCTTCCCGCGCGCGCCGGTTCTTACTTGCCAGTATTCTCTTTTTACTTTTTTAATCATAGTCTTTTTATTTTTATTTTTTAAATGGAAGGACTTAGAGATTACGCAATGGAATCTAAATGTATACAAGAGTCGCTATCTGTAGATTTGATGACGAAAGGTCATATTTATAGTGATAATTCCATACACATCACGCCGCCGTCATCACCGAAAAGCAAAGGTTAGTTTAAAGCAATTTGGTTGTTTAATTATTACGTTTATAATACTAACTGTTATTGATGGACTAACTGTCGCACTCAAAGACTTTCATTGGTCCCTAAGGAAGCCGCTAAGTGTAGATTTTGCATACTTCTACACTGAGGAAGATAACTTACCAACCCTAAGTGTGCTAGTAAGGGTTCTATGTTACCTTCTTGTTTTTATTAGAACCTAATCAAAGTTGAACATATCTTGATGTGTTCAGACAATAATATTAAGTTATTACTTAAGTTTAGGATGTAGTGATTCTGGAATGGTGCCTTATATCTGTACTAAATCAATGTTGAAACTAAATATGTGCATATAGAGTCAATTTGTAAATTTGTTGTATAGTCGTATAGTAGTGTATAAAAACATTTTGGAATATAAACTAACGGGACTAATGATCTATAATAAAAAGTATAAGCGCGTTTGTTACAACTAAAGTAACTATTTAGCGACTATTTTAATATTTTAGTGTACCATCAAAGGGACCGCCGAAGACGAACAATAATATAGCCTTATAAAATGAACTGTAAACAGACCCTGGCCTTAGCAGGTAAAGTTATATTAATAATGCCGTTAATTTATACCAATTGCAAATGATTCTCGACTTTATTACAATGGAATAAGAACTATAGATGTATCTTGATATATCTACGAACGATAATAGCTTATTTGTCATAACACTAAAGCAATTATGAGGTTTTTACAACCGCTTTGAGAGATACCGGCTAAGTTGTTGCTAAAATCAAGAATGTTTTAGCCTCGTAGGCATCGTTTGTTGTATTGGAGGCGGCATTTTATTGCCAGTCAATTTCTGTAGGTACCGTTAGGTAAATCTATATACAGGCCAATAAAATTATTTCAAACTAAAATATTGTCTAACTTTTTTTAAAGTAATTTATCTGTATCTTCATTGTTCCGTGTAAATTCGTTAGAAATGTTATAAAATAATCTATTGGACACTATCTTACGACCATAATAAAAGATCAATTTAACAAAAACTTAAAAATGTCTGATTGTGATTATCTTTGTGATGGGACTTTAACGCACTTAGACTTACCTTTGACTTAAGTAAAACTTACTTCTATTCTTTACTAATCAAATTAATCTTCTATAAACATCTTTGTCATATCAATCTAATATAATAATATAATGTCTCCAATAGTTATATCTCTTTTATTATAATATTATTTCGTTGGAATTTGTGTCCAAGTTTACTTACTTTTAAAGCTTTATATCGCGTTAAAAGAATAAATACATCTCACCAATTACATAAAGTCAATGGAATCCGTTACAACAGCTGTCGTATTTAACCACAGATAAATATTTAGTTTTAATACGATTACAAAGATTAATTGTGCGTAAATTACCATTGTGGGTAAATCGGAACACGGTATGTCAATGCGTGGGTGGATTTCGCGCCAAAATTTGACAGGTCGTCGCCATTTTTAAACGTACGTCACAATCGAGGGGTCCAGTTCGTAATAGGTAGTATGTCTTGTCAATTGGGCTTAAACTGATTTTGTTTTTATTGCTGCCGACTCCCCACTGAGATATTTATCTTCATTAGATCGTTGCCGACTAGTAGATACGGATTTTATTATGAAAATTGGCTTAGGGGAGCGCGCCGAGGGATGACACCGTATAATTTGCTTTGTATTGGATAATTGTTCGGCAAATGTTTTGTTCGCGAGCGTGTAAATTGTTTTAATTCCTTTGAGAGTTAGTGTAATCCTGATTGAAGATTTTGTACATGTCAACGTTATAAAAAATATCAAACATTTAACAATTAAATACTACTAAATTAAAAAACAACAAATATGTTTATGAGTATCACAAAAATTGGAATCAAACATTCTCAAACTTCTTATGGCATTTACAAATATAATAGGTAGATATGACCATTAGTTGGCGTAATAATGTTATACTGCGTGTAGAATGAAATCTTACTTCTTACTTATATTATAAATGCGAATGTTTGGATGGATGGATGGATATTTTGTTTGAGATTATCTCTCCAACGTCTGCATGGATCTCGTTGAAATTTGGTATAGATGTAGAACATAGACTGGTAAAACACATAGGCTAGTAAGTTTTTAATTCCCCGCGGACGGAGTCATGGGCGACAGCTAGTAATTCTAATATTTTATTCTACACGCATAAGAACGGGTTGCTGTGAGTTATCGCTATTAAAAAGATTTATATGTTGTGATATCGGTGGAACGATCACCGGTCAGTCAATGAGCAATGAACATCTAGGGGATGTTGGGGACAATTAGACGCGTGCCGGCCGCCTGCGGCTCGCACGAGGGTGGCCAAAGCCAATTCTCGATAATTCCAATGGTTAATGGATAGCGATCGCTTTCCACCTATTACAAGGGCCATTCGGTCTGTTGCAAATTAAGCTCAGTCACCATCAATTAACCGTTCAAATGACCTAAATTGTTAACCATTATAGCGTTTATATCAAACTATATCTATTATGTAAATCGTATCTAATTGCGTTTATAGATAAATATGAATTAACAATTAGTAATAATTATACATATAAGTACTTTGAGAGAGTTGTTTTCAGTCGACTTAAGGTCTTTAAAGAAGTGAGGGTACCTTTTTCTCAACGGCCGATAACGCATCTTCAGTTACTTTAGTATTACACTATAGGTGTCAATAACCGCTTTGATTCTCTCTTTTAGCCCCCTAAAGAACAAACATGTCCCGAATGGTAAAATGATTTAATAGTTATGATTGATATGGCGAATTAAAGAACGATGTTGTAAAATTTAGGACACATCAAAACTGTTTCATTACATGTTGATTCTTCAAAGTGGAGCCCATTTGCGGCCACTTATCACGATTGCAAAGTTCTCAGTTCTCATCTATATGGGCAGCATCACTCATTAGTAAATGATTTAGATGCCCGTTCGGAAACATGTGTTAAAAGGCGAAACACGTCGTTGTTTCATAACGTTTCAATAATGTATAGTCATCTGTTGGTTTCTAAATTTATCGAGATATCAAGGTTTGGTGTGGCGATAAACAATTTTTTTTTAAATGATTTACTCTGTGCCATAATTAACGGAAATCGAGCAATATCGTAATTACTTGAAAATTTGATAATAAATTTAATAGTTAAAACAAAGTTTTTTATATTGTTTTAATGATAAAATAATTGCATCTTTAATAAATAAAATACAAATTGTTATACAAAAAATGCTAAGTTCAGCTTGAAGGTTCTTACTAGAGACAATTTTGTTTGTTCTTTTGCACAAAATTTATAGATAAACTAAATTCCGAAACAACATTTTCACAGGAGAAAGTCACAGATTGTAATATCTTTTCATTTACTCAAAGTCTCGATTACAAGATTTCAATATATTTCAAGTAAAATATATTCAACTCAATGTGTCATCGCCTTCACCAATTTTGAGTTTAACCGTTCCAAGCAGTGTGTACTTATAGAGTTAGCGTACGTTTTGAAACAAAGGCCGCGGCCGACGGAACGTTTCGAAACGATTTTACTGAAACTACACGACATTGTAAGTGCTGCGTATCTTTGAGCGATGTTTATAGATCATTAAAATAATGAACACGACATATCCATAACGAGAAGGTCTTCAGATACATTATATTGTTATAGTGTGCAAGGTTTTCTGGCCCTGAAGAATTGTAAGATTATAATACTTTTTACATTCACACCAATATTGTATACAAGCTAACAATTGTAAGTAACTTTTTTAAGTAAGTTGTGATAAGTCATTAAGTATGTTTTCCACAAGTAAAGTTCTCCACTCAAAGTTATAAACAACTCAATAGGGACAAATTGAACGTCTTGACAAATGCAATTTATGAGTCGGAAGCTCTTTAGACGGTAGCTTTTTAATCTGTACGTTGTGTTCGTTGTCTATGACGTTTCCGTATTTTTTTTCTAAATCGGACACACGCCCGCGCAGCTGGCGATCAGTTAAACTAAGAATGGATGTGATGTTTTGAAAAAGTCTGTTAACAAGCTCCCGAATGAAAGGAAGCCCCGGCTAGACTATTGCAAATTGATTTTTGAGTGTTCTGTCGCCACCCAGCATGGGAAGCGTTCAAGTGGTTAAGTCGCCAGTCGGGAATGAACAAAAAAATATTTACTTAATGTGAGTATCATTCACGATGTTTATTAAACAAGTATCAAGATGTTTTATTTTATAATATCCGGTTAAGCAGATTTAAGTTAATTTGTAGGAATATAATACATGTAGGTATATGACAAATTATTATATAATTATATACATTTATGTAAGCTGTTTTCTGCGACCTTATCAGTGTAGAGTTTAAGAGTCCAAACCAAATCCCTATTTAGATCTTTAAAGGACAAATTTGAAAGAGCCTAGAGTTAAAATAAATTACTTATTCCATCAATTACGTATGAAACTTGACTATATTAATTCCAGCTTCCACTAAGCTTTAGTAATTAAGATAAAAGTCAACCGGAAATAAAAGATTGAACTAACAACATCTTAATCATGCCGCCATCAAAGGCATAGACAATAGAAGTGAGTTGAAAGCATTCAATATTGTTTTAATGGGCCGTGTCAATAGCGGGCGCGTCTGTGTTGCCCTTTTTGTAAATTTAAAACCACTTCAGCGGCTAATAAGATTTGTAAAGTCGATGTTTTGGTGCTACCGCTTTTTACGTACCGTCCGACGGTAAAAAATGACAGCGGAACATGTTAAAAATAAATTATTATACTTATTTAATTCTTAAAATTATACAAAATCGATCATTATTTAATCGCATTACAAAGTCATAATATTAGTAGATTTTTAGCTGTTAGGTTGTAAAGCTTTTGTATATTTAATAATTTAATTTCTAATTGAAAGATAACAAAAGAAAGTATAATTTTAATAAAAATAAATTGTAATAACTAAATTTAAATTAAATTAATATGTATATAAAAATGAAAACAGCAAAACAAAAGCTATTAAAAGCTTTTATTCTTTATTCACTTGTTTAAAAAGTGTTCTATTTATTTTGTCTCTATCTATAGTTAAAATAACTCAAAGTAGTCGAGTCAATTTAATTAATTACAAATTAATATACTATCTTACTATCAATCATTCGCGAGATATTTTCCTGAAAGCTCTGTTAAAAAGGAACATTGGATTGTATTTAGTAAGTTTAAAGCAAAAGCCACTTACTCTTGTTTTTTTCTACAAACCAACGTCGGCAATCGTCTTTCGGTTTCTTTGTGCGTATAATGGCTGAAGAAAATAAGGTCCATAACACCGCGCATGGGAAAATATTTAATTAGACAATAGCTTATTTGTGTTTGTTTTGTGTTAATGTACTCCTTTTGAAACTCTGGGTGCGGACAATTAGCACCTACGAACCGCTTCCCCGCCGCTGCGTTATACCGTTTTACGACAAGTCAATCTAAAATCTCAACGCGCAATTAGTCTTTCTTGTGTTTTTTTGAACTCGTATAACCGTTTATACGATCACGGAATGGTGACGTATTACTCCGGTTCACGGTTTTTATTGCGTTCATTTCGAATTACAACTTTATTTATTTCTATATTTTTAATACTTTTGCCGTTTTTAATAATTGAAATTACGAACATTGGTGCTGTTGAAATTAATAAATATTATTTTGTTTACTAATTTGAAGTTTTATTATGATTTGATAAAATGCAAATTAATTGTGCTGGAATTGTTATTCTATTTTTAAGATGTGTTCAAATATTATTTATCGAATTATTAATCTTAAGTTTATTTGTAACTTATCAATAAATTACGGGCGGTGTCTTTTATTTCTAAGTACAAGTAGCTACTAGTTTAAGCGGTGTAATGGAGATAAACTGCCGTTTAAATTGTAAAAGCTGCCGCTTGAAGTGTACTTATAACTCTTTAACTGAACTATTTCTTACTGATAATTATTATCTTTTATTAAGTCATGTCTAAAATTAGTATTAAAACGGAAATGTAAAAGAAATTATGCGCTAACGTGTTCCCTTGCCATAGAGTTAAACAACTTTTTTATTCTTTTAAACGATCGAAAAATTTGAGTTAATTCTTTAACAGAAGCGTTTTGATATTAATACATAACTAGCGGTCTTTATATACTATATACAAATAAGATACATAATGTATGTAAATGGAAAGGCTAATTCACGCGCCGTTGATTGCGATAATTTGATGAAAACAAGCTCGCTATGGACTTACCATGACTAATGAATTTATTCTCCTTTGTCTACAGAATCACTCAGTCCGCAGTCCGAACAGATTTCAAACTCGAACACGGCACCGGATCCTAATATAAGGTCAGTATACTTAATTTTAAATTGATTTATTTATATTTTAAGATAAGATATTCAAAAATTTTAATCGTAACCATTACAATAAATAGATTGTTGATTTAAATATGTAAATCGTAGCAACAGTAAAAATAAAAACTTTTTGACATATTGAAACCTATTTTTATTTTATTTTTGTCTATGCCAATGCAGAGCTACGATTACATTGCGTTGAATGAAACTAACGTGTCATGTGACGCAAACTATTTTCAAATTAGTATAAGATCGTGAAAAAAGACATTATTAAGGTAGATTAGATTTAGGTTAATACTTTTAAAATCTATACAAATAAATGAAATTGAATTATTTATATTGAATAATAACATATTAAAGTTTTATATTACTTATATAAATATTTTGTTTGTTGTACAGGAGATATCGTACGGCGTTCACACGGGAACAACTAGCACGTCTCGAGAAAGAATTCATGAAGGAGAACTATGTATCACGGCCGAGGAGATGTGAATTGGCAGCTCAACTGCAGTTACCCGAGTCCACTATTAAGGTACGTTCATCTAAGTCAAATAACACTACAATATTTACGATTAACTCAACTCAAATTGACCTGCAGATCAGCTAACACTTCGTACTAATTAAACAGATAATTGAACCTCGTGCATCAGCTAATTTTGTATCTGTACTGGGCTCTTTGCGACTCGCAGGCTCGCAGCTCGTCTGCTTGTGTGAGCCTTAACCTGCCAATTTAGTTGTTGAGCCGAATCTCAACGGTTCAAGCCATTGTGATCTGAACTTTTAAATTAGTATCCATCACCGTGAAACCGTGTATTAATGCATAAATATTCTTTGATAAAACAAAGACATTAATACGTATCAATACGACTCAAGTGTTCCAAGCTGATTTGTGCATTGATAGGTACCGCGTCTAAATATTGTTAGGTCGTTAATAAATAAATTAAACTAATGTTCTCCTTCATAACGTAGGCATCGATTGAAAAGTGAAAAACATATATCAGAGCTTTATTATTGGCAGTACTTTTGTACTTTGTTGAGTAAGTGTTAAATTGCGAAGACCTTAGGGGTTTTTGTGACAAATTTAACACTCATTATTTTTCTTTTTTTTTTACACTCGTAAATGCAGTTTCTTCATACACCACCCACATTGTGACCTGAATAAAATCGACCTCTTCGGTCAATTATAACATTCCGTAGAGGGCAGTTTCATAATATGGTGACAGTCACTTGACATGTGCCTACGCTTTCTTACAAATGTCCTAGCAGCACAATACTATGTTAACTCTCGACTTTAAAAGTAAACTTCATTGTTAACTCAATAACTTAAGTGAAAAAGACCTCTGCATTTTTTTTAAATAACATATGCTCATCGTTACAATACTATCGGCCAGTGTCACAATAAAAAAGTTTAATTATGGAGTACATTTAAATTCAATCATTTCAAATATTTGAACAATATATTACTTTGAAAACAACGTCGTTTAACTCGGTGCTGATAATGATGTCGACGCCTTGAGAATGATGCTTCAATTAGAGTTACAATAATTTCCATCACGAACACTTTATAGCACACCGCTAATTCGCAGAAATCACGTTACAACTGTGTGAATCTGAATTAAAAAAAAAAGAGAATAAATATTATAATAATAATAATAATATAATAATAATAATATTTATTTATTCTCACTATAAGATTTACAAACAAATACAAACATATAAGTTCAAACACAACTTTGTTGTTACATGATGTTTACAGAATGTTCCAAATTTGAAACAAAACGACCATGGACGTCATTTTTTTTAAATGACATAAAAAGCATTGAAACATTCAAAAGTAATTAATTAAAAATACCGTATTCTATGCTAATATAAATTTAAATATTTCTCATTCGCGGGTAAACATCGGTTGTCCAGTCATAATCTCAATTATCACTTCGATTTAATAAAAAAGAAGTTCCAACTGCCAGGAAAAAAAAACATGTGTTTATATTGCTTCATTCGAATTTTACATTCACGCTAATTTGTCGATGCGCATTAATAAAAGGAACCGGCCGAATTATTCAGTAGCCGTAGAACTTTAATGAACATTAATGCCGAAAAGAACGAAACCCTCTCAACGTTATAAAACGCCTATCATTAGTGAGCGTGTATATGAAAAGACTTCATCGGTTGTCTATGGCCGGGCATCTGTTTTACGGCGCGATTATACCAATTAAAAACTATTAAATTAAACCGCGGCTACCATTTGATGCGCTGTAAAATAGAGAATTCGGGTTTCATGTGTTTGTTTATTGTGATCACTTTTTATTGACACGTCAAAAAACTATGATAACATACATTTTAAAATAAAATATTTCACTATATAAGCTTTCTCTCGTTGATGTTTTGCGATTTTGTTCATTAATTCTTTACGAGTAAGGTTCATAAATTTGTGGTTACTATCGCATTGTATGCACTATGACATTATTTAACATTAAGTATTCTCAGAAAACATATTCAGTTGTATTGCATGAGTAAGTTTAAGTATAAAATTATTTGACGTTAAATGAAAATCCGCCATTTTCTGAAAGCCATCGCAAAATCCCGCCAATTTACACGTCATTCGCAGCTTTACCGAACAAAAGACGTTTTAAGACATCTTAAAGGGAAACTTTATTTGTATACTCTGTTGTGTTTCGCCGGGACGGCCATTATGCAGCGTTAATGATTTCGAGATGGCTTTAAATGTTTTCTCTCTGCGCACTGAATATTTTATCGCCGGCAGCTGTTTTTTAAAATATTCAATTAATTAGCAATAGTGTGCGAAAACGCGATGTGGAATTATACGGTTTTATATAAGTGGAATATGATTATAGAGGATATTAATCTGTATGATAATGCGCGTTTGCTCATATTAATGCGATGTTAAAATAGGACGCGAAATTCCATGTTTACGACCAAACTCGTTGTTAATTAGAATCAAATATTAACAAACACTTTTTTTATTACAAATTATTAAAAAAATACGAACGGTATTTCCTATATTTATGTGTAATTTGTTTAATACTTGTCTTCTTTTTTAAATCTTTATATCTTTGTCTACAGGTATGGTTTCAAAACCGACGGATGAAGGATAAACGTCAACGTATCGCAGTCGCATGGCCATACGCTGCTGTTTACAGCGATCCAGCATTCGCGGCATCCATCCTACAAGCCGCCGCATCTTCCGTTGGATTGCCCTATGGATATCCATCGCCAGCACTTCTACCCCCGTTCCACAACCCCCAGCTACTCCCCGCCGGCTACCCATACCCATACCCACCGTACCCAAGGTACCCATACATTCCGCCTACCCCACCATCGCCCGTTAACGCCGAACCGACCCAATTACGACCACCTTACACAAATTTTAATTTAAACGTCGACAAATGAATCTTTTTAATTTATTGATAAAATCAAATTATCTAATTGTGTTGTACGTATTGTAAATAGATTACACCGTGTATTATAAATAATTTATTAATAGCTGACCATATCTACAACTGAAGGATTCAGTTAAATAATTATAAAAAAAATTAAATTATTCATATAGAGAACTGAAACAAAAGTTAGAGTCGTAGTTAACTAAATAATAAAAGACATTAGCAGTTAGATTAAGCCAAATCTCATTCCTTTTTGTACAAAACGTATAATAAATGTAGAAGCTAAGTGTAATAATGAAAGATTTAATGTCGTACTCAGAGTTAAGTGTCAACTAAGGGGCTCCTTTAGTAACCACTTAACATTCAACGGTCATATAGATCTATTTAGGAATAAATCATTTATTTTCCTTTAGAATTAGTCACTGCCTTAGATTACAATGTTGAAATAATAATACGTGGCCATTTTGTATTATGTGCAATATATGAGGAACAAAATGGCAGCCAGTGATATTGTATTTTTTAATTTATTACTATACTTTAAAAGTTTTGTATAAATTCAATTTTTTTGCAAATATGATAAGGAAATTCATGATTCTCTTAATAATACGACATTCCCTTGCAAAAAATTACATATTCCATTGTGATTTTTTCAATGTTTTTGTTTTGTAAAATGTCTCTCGTATAAAATGTTAATATTAAGTTAAGCCTAGTTAAGTTTTAGTGTTCATAGTTATTAAATGAGAACTGTTTGATAGGAGACATCATGTAATTCTAGGAAATTTGTATAAAGTTATTGTTTAAATATAAAAGAGGTTATATATACAACATTTTGGTCGTTTTATTTCATAAACCTTAGAACTTTGATTGACAACAATAATATACAGAAGTGGCCTTCTTTTGTTTATCTAAATTCTAGACTGTAGACAGTAACAAAATTACACATTTTTTTTAATCTGGCGATTTATTATATCAGCATTAACTATATTTTTAACTAGCTGTCTGAATTAAAAAAAAAACTATTGGTCGCAGCGCAATGCCTAAAGTCTTCCTCTATAAATGGACTATCCAACAGAAAAATAATATTTCAAATCGGACCAGTAGATCTTGAGATTACCGCGATTAACAAACAAACTATTCCGGTTTATAATATTAAGTATAGATACGATCACAAACTTAAGCAAGTTTGTTTTACACTAGTAGCTGATCTTAATTTGAGTCAAAAACAGAAAAATTAGAAGCAATAACTTAAGATTTATTCCGCACAAACTTATGTTGAATAAGTACGGAAATCACATCACTAGGAAAAGAACTTACTCAACACAATTCAGACAGTTTAAATTAATAATACAAGGTTTCTAAGCCCGTAATCCCCGTTTATATCGTGTATCTGTTTTGTCAAAGATAAGGATAGGTATCACGATATAATTTATACAGAGATATTGGTCTCAGAAACACACTGTAAATAAACTATTAAACCCCGATAAAATTGCATGAATACGAAATAAGATGGCGTCCAATCATTTATTAATTGTGTGCAAATAAATCTCGCTTAATAAGGTGAAACATCCCCTTTATTGCGGTCAGTGACGATGCGATGTCTTAATTAGGGCTGCGCATTATCCTGGTCCAAGCGGCCTGGTGATGTATTGTCTGCTCCCAATTGCCTAGGAGTCAAGGTAACGGTGATTGATGACGGATGTTACATTGAACCTTCAATAATATAGAATACATAAAATGGTCTAATTAAAAAATCGATGTATAACGTAAATTGCGATATTTTAACATAGTTGATATTACCTGGAACTTAGTGTTTCATATATATTGACATAACCAGTAATTATGATTGTTGAAATATTAAGCGTAGATTTTCGAAATCCGATCTTGAAGAAATAAATATCAATCTACTAATACTGGAAGCAGTTTTGGTGATACATATTGACGTCCGTAATATCAATCACCGGCGGTCAAAGGGTTAAAACACGTGTTTAACTAAACAATATCAATATCAAACTGTATTTTTTGGAGTAATACAGTATTGATTAATTGTAAGCCACGCCTTGCAAGACTGTAATCTAAAAGTTTGATGACATATAAATAAAACTTAACGAAGCAGATTTATATTTCTAGTAGCGACGTATCTAGACTGCCAAGTAGATATCGGCAATCTTATCGCTCTAAGTTGGCGAGCTAGAAAGTTTGTATATTCTATACAACTTAATTGTTTGGTTACCTCAATAAGACACGGTACCTTTTTTATAAATGAAACGTACATATATGTATGCTCTTTGGGTAACGCGCAAGCTGTTTGCAGTGGGTTCCACAGTAGTACCCGGAGCCCTATCAGAGGCACAAGAGGATGGCCACGGGTTTTAGTCTATAAAACTTCCCAAAACCTATCCCCCAAAGGGGCAAGGTATCTTTATTTAGATTTCCCCTCGATACCTATAAAAAGGTACCTTAAAAAGTTTAGTTAAAGAAAAAAAATGCAACAAGTTTTGTAACGGTGGTTCGAAATTATAGGTAAGATATGAGAACACTGTTGTACAGAGTCAGATGATTTTATTAGTTCAAAGCAAATCTGATTTGAAAAACAAATACAATTGCGCAAGTTGAAAGCGCGCATGACACATCATCTCGTATCGACGTATCAATTAACACGAGCTTTATTATTACGTCGATTCTGAGAAGCGAGTGAAATCAGTTCATACGTTTATTCAATGATTAAACGATTTTGAAAGTACAAAATGATATAGCTTTGAAGGACAGTATGTTTCAGTTTTCACAGCGGGCCTTTAGAGTTATTAAGTGTTCCCTAAGGAACCACCTCAATGTTTAATTTAAGAAATCTCATCTGAGCGACTGTTTGTATGACCGTTAAATGACTGGTGAGTGAAAACATATTAAAGATATCGAGTTATATCTAATAAAGAACAAAATGGTATTAATTGAACGAGCTAAAGGTACGTTATAGAAGTTCAATTCAGAAGTTCAAGAAGTTCAATTTTCCAAAAGTAAGAGATTAAAAATATTAATCAATATTTATAAGCTGGATAGAATCGGCCGTAAATGTAGTAAATAATGACACTACTATAGAAAAAACTAATACCTAATTAATTTACAATAACGCAACAACAACATGCCATGAAATATTTAATATACCATATCCAAGGTCAACATATGATGCCCTAGTTAAGCAGTGTTTTATATTATTTAAGATAATACTATGTCATACAAAGACACATCTAAGATGAGTTTCGCCATCTTGAATGCGATCTGCCAAATGTATTCTTTTTTTATTAGTTTTCGGACGACACTTTAGTTGAGTTGAGTCGCACGATATTACAGCTGAATATTCGCATGATAATATTGTAATAACAAATATACGCCATATATCCCCCGTCAGATAACGGAGTAATAAATGATAAGCGTATAACAAGAGAAAAAGTGCCTCTCTGTGAGTAGGGCGACAGTAAATAAAATTGTCTGCGAGATTATAGTCCGGACAGCTAAATGTAATTTATTTATGGATATATCGTTTATAATTCTTATATATTTTCATCTCCTTATATTAAAACGATACTACGAGTTTCAACGAGTTTAATACTCGACTAATTCATAACAGACAACCTTTTTATACTAAACTAGCTGTCGCACTCAACTCCGTTCGCGCGGAATTAAAAAAAAACATATTGAGTAGCCTATGTGTTCTTCCATACAATGTTCTACATCTGTGTTAAATTTCATCAAGATTCGTTGAACCGGTCCGGAGATAACTTCAAACAAATATTTATGCATCCATCTAAACATTCGCATTTATAAATACAAATTAGTAAGGTGACATAAAACATTAACTTAACATAGCTTCTTATGAACACCTTTAATAGAAGTCAAATTATTTCCAAGCCTTTTAAAGAATATAAAATAAATTGCCAACTCTACTGATAATTAAGTATTGTGAACTGTAGCAAGTATCGTTTAATTTTAAACTTTAGTATCAGCAAATAGATTTGTGCAATCCAGCGCTGCAGCGGCGTCCGGAATATCTTCTATAATAATACGCCATGAGAAATTCGTCTGTAATACAGCGAGGCGAGATAACGCAGTAATAAATGATAAGGGTATAAACGGGAGAAATTGCACTTGAGTGACCATGCTGCAACTCGCAATAGGATAAAGTATTATTTGTTACGTTACGGTTCCAGATTTTATTTTTTATTCGATATTTAAATCGATCTTGAATCGAGTATTTTTTAATTTAATATATAGCTTTTAAATTCAATGAGACGTTATATTGGAATAAAATGGACGTTTAAAAATAAATAAGACTAATTGAGTATTTTAAAAAGGTATAACAATAGAATTACGTTGTGTGTTAGTAAAGTTTATTCGTCATTTTAACAGTGGTAGAGTCCGCTTTAATATTTTCGCACGAATTGGCCCGGCTCGCCCGGTGAAATACCACGACCACAAAGAAGACAGGCGTGAAGTGGAAGCAATTCCGCGTTTCGTCTGATAAGTGTGCGTCCCGGAGGCCTAATTTAGTCCTCTTTCCCTTCCCACTCTTTTTCTTATAAGGAAAGGATGGGATGTGGAAGTGGACTTTCCGGATGAGAGGATGCATGGATAGGGAAAATATTTTCTTTCTGCGCATCCTCTCTTCCGTCGATTAAAGGGAGGCAACGGTCACTTCGCTATTTCAGCGATTTCAGGTGGCCGCTCGCTCGTTTGCCACCTTATGATATAAAAAAATCATGATTCTATCTGATGTTAATTGGTTACGGAACGGAACGGTTCATTCATTCATTCATTCAAATTTTTATATTTTATAACACACCTAGAAATAAACTGCAGTTATTATGACAGGGTACAGAACTGAAAGAGTTAATAGTTTCTCAGTAAAGTATATTACAAAATTGTAAACATTGTGGGATAGTAGGACTTCATTCTATTCTTTATTTTATTCTCGATAATGAGAGAGCAATTATAAGAGAAAAGCGATGTATAATGATAAATAAGCTCCATGAATACCCATCTCGGGACTGGCGGCTATTATTTAACTGCGATGTAGAAGACTTGAAAAATTACTTCTCCTCCGCCAAAGCCATTTCTTCACGAAAATTCTAAAACATTAAATATAGATGCGGTATTTTATTTTGAAGTTAAAATCATAAAACATACGTAGGATTTTCCTTTCATAACATGAATATGGACAAGATAACTGCGATAAGGTAGTGCCGAATTAGTGTAAACGCATATATACGTAGAAATACCAAGTTTCAACAATTATCAAATAAATCAATGATTGCTATTCGACTACAATATCACTAGACATGGTACCATTGGAGTTTTTAATGAGCAAAATATTTATTAATCTATACAAATATTATAATGCGGAAGAGTTTGTTTGTTCGTAGTTACACCAATAGTTTCTTTTAATTCCGCGCGGACGGAGTCGCGGGCGACAGCTAGTGGATTATAATGTAAGCCTATGAATAACATAATTAATATTGACATCGAACAAGATGTAAGTTGTTACAGTCAACTGTAAGAAATCACTTGCAATATAATTTTAGTCCAATTATTTAATATCACATCTTCATTATACGTATAATTTCCTCTGTGTCACGATGTAATTTGGAAACTGCTATCTTATTACATTTATGTCATCTCCAATGGTTTCTACTTATTGCGGAAAAGAAATATTGGCATAATTGCCCATCAAACTGTACTCAGAGTAACATTGAATTAAAATGTTACTACGACAGGAAAAGAATGACTTAAGTTCGCGCTCTAACGTCTACAAATACGACATTTTTATTCTGTGCAAATAACGCGTATATGACTTTTTGAATCCGAGATTAACGAAGAACACGGAGCATGCAATATGTTTCAGCCAATCGCGAAACGCGTTCTTTTTTCGAAACGACCAATGGCGGAATAGAGATAAAAGCTCGTTTCGTTCCTGCATTCCGGTCGCTAAGTCCCTGGCCGTTTTCACAAAGGAAATACTGGGAAAAACGTTTACGGAGTTTTCGACCTTATTGTATTGTATAATCAGCCATCATGGTAGCGGAGGGCGAGTCGGGTATCCAACAATGAATAGTAGTATTTCGCTTGCTTTTTCACTACGAGTGCACATGAGAAGGATATATGGAAAAACGGGAGTGCGAAAAGAACAAACATAGACGGCACTTAAGCTTTTTCTGATACAGCCTTTGATATTGTAATTTCGCCGCTTTTATTCAGCGCGTTGCTGTGCGGACAATGTCGTTACAATGTAACGTATTTTGTAAATATTCTCTTTTGTACCAGATTATTAATACTTAAGACGTAGAAATTGTGTTATATCAGAATTTCCAAGACTAAAGATTTTATAGGTACAGAAAATAATATAAAGAAATGCGAAACGGTCACTTTGTTACTTTTACTTTGGAAATGATTTTTATTAAAAAGCTTAATAACGTACCAGTAAATATGCTTCGAATAGTCATACCTAAAGACATTTAAAAAAATAAAGACAAAACATCATGAACATGTTCTATCTACTGGTTCTATCTCAGTTGTCAAGTTTGACACTGCGACTTATTTACTTTCAGAACTGTAATAAACTCCCACTGTATAAAAACACATAACATGTATCATACACATACAAGCCACATATTAGGAATGATTATGAATGTTATCGATGACTTTATAACATCTTATATTTTATCCAAATAATGATATTACACATTCCATAATAGTTAAAATATTATTTTAAAACTCTAGGTATAATTTTTTACCTATATCATAATACTCTGCCGTTCAGTAAAGAAAGCATTTTGTACTCTTATATATTCTTAAACAATTGAAAACTCGGTAGGTCGGTGCAAATATTTCCCGCGGACAATGATGGCTGTTTATCCACGCGGCGTCGCCGAGCGGCGGGAACGATTCCAAACGACGTTAATTTAGCGGGAAACACTGCGTATTCACATTTACATATATAGCAACATGGCCGCCTTAATTTACTGCCTTAAACAATGAATTTCTTACAATATTATGATTTGTTGTTATTATAATATTTACCGTTATATGACGTTTACTATTCAATAATATACATTCATTTATACCTAATGTTTTTTTTTCTTTTTTTTAGGGACTTTTGTTCTTTTGAACATGTCAGTCCCATAACATTCAACTTAGGAGCTAATAACAACTATAAGTATACAAGCAAGCGATATAACAATACCTAATGTTGAAACTATATCTTACTTATATTATAAATGCGAATGTTTAGATGGATAGATGTTTGCTAGACGGTATCTTCGGAATAGCTACATGAATAACCTAGCCTATATGTTCTAACATCCTCTGGAAGAACATATTTTCTTACATTTTCTTAGTTTTTTTAATTGCACGCAGAGTCGCAGGCAACATCTTGTACAGTGTAGTACAGTGATAGATTAAGAGTATTTATTATTATCCCAGTCTATCTTTTCCCTCAAAATTACTTAAATGGACTCAGAACTATTAGTAAAGTTACATTTAAGATACTTGATATGAAATTCAGTACAAGTCAAGAAGTGATCAACAAAATCGAAGAAAGACGTTGATTGGACATCTAGACATATTCAAATGTGACATTTTTGTATTTTGAACAAAATTTTTGTCGCCATTGCATATTTAAGAAATTACCAAATTATTACAGTCCACCGTAACTTTACCAATAATTCTTTTGTGTATCCAAATTCGTCTTGCAAAGTGAAAAAAAATGAAATGTCATTCAATTGATTCTGTCTCTTAGTGTATTTTGTCTATTAGCATAACTAAATAGTTTAGTCATCGTCACCTACACTGCATCTCTATACAACATTATTTACACTTTGAAATAGCAACCGAAACTAATTATTTGCTACTGGTAGCAATATTAACAACACATCACTGCGGGGAGCCGTCCATTATTGACAAAATATAAAACGTTTTTGAACAATTAGGGACCGATTCCCGAACGCAACCATAAAAGTCACATTTCACCAAACGTCAAAATGTTTCCCGCCTATATTTTTTTGTCTTCCTCGAACCTTTCTTTGTTTATAACTCATTATATTGAAAGTAATAAAAGGGATTTTAGACAATTCAATATTGGAAAAATTCTTCTTATTCTTTTATTAAAATAGAAAATTACGTGTAATAATAATAAAATTGTATTTCGTCGTCGTTTAAATTGCTAAATTAAACGACAAAGATTAATAGAGAAAATAGTATTGTACGCGATTGATAAGTACCTATCTTTTTTTTTCTAATCAATCTTCAGTGATCTAGGCATGAGAGCATTCTAAGTTGGCTTTCTAGTAGAGTTAGTAGTTCGTCAGTCAAACAGTCCGTTGGATAATAACTAGATAATCAAAGCTTAAGGAATAACTTACAAAATTGTAAGTTACTATACAAGTTGGTTTAGTTGCTGATAAAATCATTTATATATAAAACACGAAGGAACTTCAACCCTTTGGACATAAAACGTATAATATTGTAGGCGAACTCCCCGGTGGGTGCTACAACATTTTCACAGGAAAAAATAGTGCAGATGGTGGGATGATTGCCCCGGAATATCCGTGATTCCGGTCGCCCGGCCTGGTTACTGTATTTACGATTGAACCCGGATGAAAAAGTAATAGTTTTCCTGTATTATTGTACCTATAGTAACATATGCAAAGATATATTTTTGTATCATCCTTAGATTAAACTTGCGACTATTAATAAAATTTAGCAGCATAAAAATTAATGTGACAAACACTTTGCTCGTCAAACAGCTTAATTGATTGAAATTATGCTAGTTTTAGGGGAGCAATATTACGCTGTAATTATAAAATGGCGACCTGTCTAACAAATTAGTAATGGTTATTATATTTTTTTCGTACGAATATGCTTTAATTTTTAATCAAACATTGCAGATATAGAAAAAGGGTAGCGCACCCATTATCCTTCGGTTTTGTCGCCATCTAAAAATAATAACAAGATTTCATCTCATTTATTATTAAAAACTTCGTCAGTCGCAACCCTCCGTGACGACCTGCCTGTCCCACAGCAGTCATGAAAATAAAATCATGGTCCCCGACCCGCGTAGATTGAATTCAAAATTGGAATCAGAAGACAATCCTTTTTTTTCTTTTTTATTGCGACAAATGGCGATCGTGTGAGGTGACGACCCGGTCGCCAGTGTTGAATTTTATATAAACACTGAATAAATTCGAGGGTTCAGTAGGAACACGTTAATCGTATATTTCTAACATAATCAAATAATAAAATAGACACACGTTTAAGTATTTTAAAGATAAAATTTCACTTTACATTGTCTTACACCAGTATATGTTATTCTAAATTTAAATTGAATGTTAGCAGATTTGTACGACTAATCCATATTCGAATACATATTCAACAATGAAAACAAGACCTTTCAGGCCATCTTAGATCTTGCGAGGTCTTCAATAGCTATTAGTTTTTTTGCTTGGTATTAATAAATTAAACCATCTATTATATTGTTATGTCAACAAGTCGATAATTTTATCTATGTTGCAAGGTCTATAACAGTAAAAATGTGGCGAAAATATTAGGTTATATAAATATTGTGGTTTTCGTAATAATTTCTATAGTTAAATATTTTTTTTCGCTCAGGGTTTTATGGATCGATAATAAAATTGTGCTTATTTATTTGTTAGTTCTTGTAAAAATTTGAAATTCATTGAATTATGGTCGTCAAAGTTACCGCCATAGACAATGGATGTAGAATTTTAAAATAAAGGCAACGACCATTTTTAATGTGCCCAAAATTGCGGTAGTATAGGAATTACGTTATGGTTGTAATATAACAATAATGCACTACTGTAAAGTGGTGACATTGAATAAAGTTGTAAAACAATTTCTCCGACCGAAAGGCGGTCCCGTCGGCCATAGACAACTCAGTCACGGTCCATACTAAATGTTCGAAATGACAAAATATTTTCTGTTCCTATTGTGCGGTGTCCTTGAAATGGCGGCGAACGAAAAGGTCGCGCCTTTTGGTTTACAATATTCTTGTTACTTTTTTTGCATCGCTCATAACATTTTGGTTAAGAAAGTTATAACTTTTTCAAAAAAATTGTGGTCAGGTTATTACGATGCAAAATGTGCAATAAATAATGTTATAAAAATAACGAAGCAGAGAACTTTTTAGTATATTACTTGAAAGACTGAGGCAAAAACAACAAGGAAACATTTCTATAACAGATTTATTTATCATAAAAGCCTAAGATAGGATGTATTAGATATGTTTTGAGGGACTTCTTATATGTATATTGAAGTGCAAGTGGAAGGGATTGGCTCATGAAGCACAGGGCAGCGTAGTTTGGAAGCTAAGGCGCCAACCAAATTAAATATAAATAAGTGTAAAGGTAAAGCTTTTAATTATTTACTTATCATTTTTAAAGCAAGCAAAAAAAAAGCGATTGAATGTATACTACTTACAAATCGGGCTAATGTAAGTCTGGATAAAAGTTAACACTACTTTACCATATTTAACTTTGTAATCAAGCCTCTTTAAATATAAGAATCATTTTAATTCTAAAGTCATTTTAGCAACTGACGACGGCTACTGTCGTTAAAACAGCGTACAGTTAAACCACTTAGAACTGGATAAATCTGCCCCTAATCCGGTTAAAACCTGCTAAATCCGGATTAATAGTCTGTCAAATTGCCGCGAGGGGGCGGCGCGCGTGGCACCTGCGACTCGGGAAGTTTCGGGACCCTGTATTTTACCCCCATTATAATTCAAAATGGAGATCTGTACGCGAATATATACTTTTGTAAAACATGTCCCACATTAGCTGAATATTCAGATAGATTCTTACATAATATTGGCAAGTATTGATCTTTAATAAACACTTTAAGTTTTAAAAACTGTTAACAACGTCAACTTGTATTGCTTACGTTCACTTATAAAGTAATGAATGCGAAAGACTTAAGGTAGCGCTAAAAATTATTGACGATATTTCTAAACTGCAATTAAATATCTTACCTGATTTAAGCTGCGATATTGGCGAAGGGTAATAACACCACAAACACACACATTACGCGCTAAGAAATAAACAGTTCTTTCATTTCCTTTCATTTTACATAAGTACTATTTTATAAAGAGAACTCGCATTACGGTAGTCGAAAATACAGATTATGTCTTTTGTTTTAAATTTTCATAAAGCGTAGATTAAAAATCAACAATCAATTCAATGGAACAAATCAAAACGACGGAACCTTCATGCTACAATTTTTATGTGCACATTTTATTATAACGAAATTAAAGGACGACGGGATTATCTCGTTTATTAGATAAATCTATTTTTGTTTACTTGTCATTTCGAGGGTTAAAATAATAAAGAACGTAAGTGAAAAATGTTGCTCGCACATTAGTTCAAAATTAACGCTTTATAAAAAATAAATATTAGGTTACATTTCTTATAAAAAGTATTAATATTTAAATACTAATTGCTAAATTTATTCAAATCTAACATTGTTAATTTTTACATGTACTGACTTTTAATTATTTAATTAAAAAATAACAAAATTCATAATACTGGCCGCAAAGAAAATTGTAAGTGTCAAGCGTTGCTTCTGAAAAAAAAAGTTAAATCTATTAAGCAATATCATAAACAGCCATCCATTTAATTGAGTGCTCGCATTGGCTCGTATCCTTTTTTAGAAACAAACAAGGATATCACATTATGCGTCCCCCATTCTATTTATGTTTAAAAAAAACACATCTCGACCCTAATTGCCGGTTTATTGGCCGATACTTTTAACTGTGACATATTAGGAGCGTTTACGGAGTGAGCTTTAGTGTTTTAAGTGGTGTATTTAAAAATGTTTGATGTGACATTATGGTCATGTAGTAGCATGTGTGCGGCTTCCTCTGATGTTTTACTTACGATACAGTAACACGATTGTGAGAATTAATTATAAAAATAAATTGTTATGTATTGTTATACAAATAAGAAGTTCTTATACAGCAGCTGGTGATCTCTAATAATAAGAGGTAAATAAAATATTATATTTGTAGTGAGTAAGAAATAGTTCGTAGTTGTTATTCTTCTTTTAACATATTTAGCTATTCAGCGGTCAAAGAGTGTCGTATATATCTACTCGTATATCAAAGATATATATTTTCTTTATGTATTTTTTGGTTATAAATAGAATACTGATAATAATTTTCTCTTGGATACTAATTTTGGCCTTAATTTAATCCATCTCAAAGTGTTTTTATTACTTAAGTTTTATGTCTAAAATCTCTATTTTTGGTAAATTATTTTTCGTGCATTAATTTCTCGGGTCTTTATTTTCATTTACCTCTTAAATTTTCCTTTTTTAAACAAGTAAATAGCGTAATAACTTGCTGTAGTCCGACATTTAATATTTATTAAAAATCTCCAGTCATAATGGCCTCCTCTGTGTAACAGAGATGCAAGATACGAATGCCTAGTGTGCATGAGAGGGAGATATGATATTACCTTCAACGATTTACCCCCAATTCCCCCCCGACTCGGTGTTGGGGCCAGATTATATTTTAATGCAATAATTCTACGTGATCATACAGCGTTTACGAGTGTCGGCATTGCTATACGAGAGATTAAATGTTAAGAGAAGTTATAAAATTTTATATATTTTTTTAATGTCAGGAAGTTAACGGGAACAAAACAATATTTAAAAGAAATAACGACAGTCTTATTTTTACCTAACTCCCAGTCATTTGACATAAATGTTAGTTAATTAATCAATTTAAATTCAACATTTATAAGACAAGTGAAGGGTTACCTAGTATTTCAACATTTTAAATCTAATACATCTATGGATTACTGCTTTTTAGGCCTTGTGTATAAAATGATACATCAAGATAATAAATAGTTTAAAAACATACTGTAACATTGTTCAATTATTCGTTTTTATAAGATTTTTAAAACAGATATCATGAGATATATTTTATCATGTGTATACCGTTTGCAGGAATATCTCGAGCTCGCTCACAGATTAAATTAGTCGAATTCCAGCAGGAGTTTCCAGTTAGGGTACAGTCAGCGAAACAGGTACTGTTGTTTTATAAAAATATTGAACTAAAATAGAATTTTTCTAAGTATACTTCTACTTCAATGTATTAGAAAGCTCGTTTATTTTCTTAATTTAGTAGGTACTACAAAGAAAACAAGAAATCATTTAATTTAAAGTGTGTTTTGCTCAAAGGTTTTAAGCGTTGATTTAGCTCAAGGTTTCTTTAAGGCTTTAGTTTAAATATCGTATTATATTTTTAATAAAACAAAATTATATCTATCAAGTATGTTAGTTTGAAGCTTAACTTGAATGGACCTTCGTATTCCGTACCATAGAATTATATTCAATTATTAAAACAATAATCCCGGCTCACGGGTCTCCCAAGGATGAGCGCCATCTACCGAAGGTTAATGAACTAAATATCTAGGAAAATTATAACTCTGTTAATTAACTATAGTGTATATGGGTGAACAAATTTAATATCTAAAGAAGAGTTTTATATTTTTGTGACTACCAATACTTTACAATTTAAGTTAAATTAAAAATGAAACTATAATTCACATAATTTTTGTTTGTTTTGCTATTGTTTATGAAGCCACTGATATATTCTTGTTTATTTCACATTACGTTAAAATTATCTAGATAATGTAAAAGTACCTGTAAAGAAATTTCATGGCGTAAAACTAGACTGAAGAATTAGTCCTGCCCTCTCTTGACCAAAAGCATAAACTTAGATTTGATGCACGCTATCAAAGGCAACAAAAAACGAAAAGCTTTTTCTCTTCTTGCCACTAGATGTCACTTGTAGCATTTTTAATATAATTTTAAACAAAATTATTTTAGCTTATCGTTTCAATGTTTACTTAATAAGTATGTATTTTATTTTACAGAAATCTGTAGAATGGTTTTTTTCGTAATGAACAAATATTGAATTTAAAACACAATTTTTGACATCAGATATCTGACGCTGACACTGACACTGACACGATCGTGACATTACAAAATACAAAGTTTGTTATGGTTTAGGTTATCAGTTATCACTAAATTATAATCATAACCAAAATATGATTAACAGACATTGAGCATGATTCTAATATTCTAATTTAAATGGACTAGTATTGATAAGAGTCAATAATGGAGCAGATATACGCGCTTGGTGTCTCCTGCATTGAGTTTGTCCAGAATTGGTACCTACATTTTGTTAATAATTTTACTTAAAAGTATTGCATCAAAATATTTCACTTCACAATATGTAATATAGAATCCTTACAGTATAAAGGTTTTTTTGCTGTCTTATTTAATTGAACTGCAATTTAAACTCTATGAAGTATGACATCATATGTACGTTAATTATTTTTTGTAGGAGGAAATTAAAATCTTACATTTATCTGGACAATAAAACTTAAATTTTAAGTGTACAATATTTTATATACTATAAGATAACGAAATGACTTTAGTTAGTTTACTTAAATATATTCTTTTGTGTTATAACCTAAGTAAGGTTGCTGATTAGAGAGACACTAGATCCACCATTAAGTTAACAATTTTATTCATTTTCCACAGGTTTTCAGAATCGGAAGAATTCTTTGAGTTTGTAAATCATCTATCCAACCCGCACAATGTGGTAGAGGTGTTGTTCCCTCTGGTCTCCATTGTTGACTCTGTATTTGCTGCTCAACTATTACTCTGTTTAGCTTTCGGAGGTTGGCTCAATGCTATTATGAAATGGTTTGTAAAAAATTATTTACATAGTGAAAATGTCACATATTAAATTTTTAATTCAGGAGATTTATCAAAAACATTTATATCCCAATAATTATTTATATGCAATTAGAGAGTTTAAGTTTTTTGCAAGAAACAGGACAATCTTTTTGTTACTGGAATACAGTAAATGAAAAGCTTTCTTCTAAAGACCAATAGATAAATTATACCATTAAATGAGTATGAAATTAATAGCAGATATTGGGTAATTCTAGGTGGTTACTAGAAGACCGTCCATACTGGTGGGTTCAGGAGACATCATTTTACAATGGCACACGACGTCCGCATCTGCACCAGTTCAGTCAGACCTGTGAGACAGGGCCTGGCTGCCCGTCTGGACACTCGGCTACTGCAGCCTCTGTGCTACTGTTGGGGCTTATGTGGATATCACATGTTATGAATGATAGGTATCTTATAAGTTTTTGCAGTTGATTTCTGAATCTATGTAACCAATTATAATACTATATTGTATAGAAAATATATTTTCAAAGTTTTATTTTTGTTATGGCAGTTAAACTTTATTTGTTGTTTTTTTAGTTAGAAGTTCTAATATGACTAGGTGTCGCCCGCGATTCCGCGTGGAATTAAAAAAGCTTAATTAGTAGCCTATGTGTCGTTCCAGACCATGTTTTACATTTATGCCAAATTTCATCATGATCTGTTGTGGCATTCTGGAGATACTTTCTAACAAACATCTTAGATTATATTAGTAAGATTATTTATTAATAGACCCTTTTATGGAGAATGTGTTTTTGAAGCTAATTTGTTTTTTTTTTTACTAGAAAATGCTACATATGGTGGTGGAAGTTGGTGGCATACCCAGTATCAGGGTTCGCGCTGTTCTCTGTCGTGTTGGCGCGTATGTACGTCGCCACACATTTCCCTCACCAGTGCTTCCTCGGCATCTTGATAGGTAACTTCTATATTCTATACTTACTGCTGTACTCAAGAGTTTCATCAAATTAACATACCTCAGTGGAGATTTTGAAACCCTAGTAGATAGTAATGTTTAAATCGACCTTGAATTGGCTTTAAACTTAAGATAACACTGCAGTGATAGAGCCCGCTTTAACATCTTCGCACGAATTGTCCCGGCTCGCCCGTTGAAATACCACGACCATACAGAAGACACGCGTCAAGTGGAAGCAATTCCGCGTACAGTCTGATGAGTGTACATCCCGGAGGCCTAATTTAGTTCTCTTTTACTTCCTAACATTTTTCTTACAAGTATAGGATGGGAAGTGAAAGTGGACTTTCCGGATGAGAGGATGCATGGAAAGGGAAAATATTTTCTTTCTGTACATCCTCTCCCCCGTCGATTAAAAGTAGGCAACAAATATGCAATTGCGTATGTCTATGGGCAACGGTCACTTCGCTATTTCAGCGATTTCTGGTGGCCGATCGGTCGTTTGTAATCTTATTATATATAGAAAAAAAAGGTTACGCTAGAACTAAGCACTTAGGTCTTATTAATATTGAAATTGGTAATATATAATTTTCAGGTTCGTTCCTAGCTCCGGCATTATGTATTTATGTGTCTGACCCGTACATATGGAAGTACGGTACAGGTGCATCTGACACGGGTCGTGCGTTACTCTGGCACGTGATATGCGCATTGCTGACAATTGCCATTAGTGTGGTTACATACTTCAGTCTCAAGATATGCGGAATAGACCCACAATGGACCGTGCAGATGGTAAGTTAATTATATTCTTTAACTTTAAAATTTCATGGTTTTTAATAATACTGACACTGGTCGTATGAAAAGGGATTTTCACAACAATTAAGCTGTTGTCCATCGCCGAATCAAAAAAAGGTAGACCAATAAGGTTATTTTTTTTTTAAACTAACGCACAACACCAGTCAGTCCATGACTATGACGCAACTGCGTACAATAGCGTAATCGTGGTAATAATTTTTTTTTTTTTTGAGCAGTATACAATTAAATTCTGTTTATAGTTTTGTCATAAAAAAGCAAACGAACAAGCAGCTACCTGAATTCGCCTTAATAGCGAAGCGATCGCTGGCTAAAGACATCCGCAATTGCAGACGCGTTGCTTACTTATAATTGACTGATTAGGGGACATTCATAAAGAGGACATTTCCTTTAATGTTCAATATTTAAAAGAAGTTAATTTGGCACGTCGAATACAAGATTCCTAGGCTGCCTGGCGTGCCAACTTTTCCAGTATTAACAGTTTGTATGTTAGGCGTTCCGTTGGTGCGAGAGTCCTGACGACATCCATGTTTCAACAACGCCGATGTTCGCGCTAGTTCAGACCACCGCCAGTCTGCTCGGCTGGGCGCTCTGCGTCACCCCCGCTGTCGCACAGTAAGTATAATCATGCCCACACCCAACTCACCCCCACATACAAGTACTCGTAACCTTTAATTATGTGTAATTTTTATAGTTAGCTGTCGCCCGCGATTCCGTCCGCGCGGAAATTAAAAAAAAATCTTTAGTAGCCTGTGTGTTCTTCCAGACTATGTTCTACATCTATAGCAAATTTGAGCGATCTTCAAACAAACATGAATTCATCCATCCAAACATTCGCATTTATAATATTAGTAAGCATTCAACAATAGTTAAATTACTAATCGTGAGTTTCTGAGACAAATATCTCCGTTTAAAAAATATACATTATATCTGTTTTATCAAAGATAGTGACAAAGATGACGATCATCTTAGAAACTCACGGTAAGAGAGGTCTATTGACTAATTTACTTAAATAATTCCGCAAGCCCTGCCTCTTTTAGTTCGTTTTTCAATTTAAAATGATAATTTAAAATGATATTAATTGTATTTAATCTACTTTAACTTAATATTTCTAGTGTAAATCAGTTATTCTGTGTTTGTGATATTCAAATCTATCAATAACTCTTTATTTCAGATATCGTCATTATACGAGGAATCGGTCATTGATTTTATCAGCATTTAGTACTGCCATTATATTGTACATATTTAAACACGCCCAAGATAATATAAATAGGAGTAATGCGTTCTGTTTTTACCTTTTACAATTCCTATTAAATGCTTTAAAACCTGCTTTGTTATTGCGCTTGGCGCCCGCCATAGCGATGTGGCCATATGCAACGCAAACAAAACTTAAAACTAAATAAATGTTGCCAGTAGCAAAAATATACTAATATACTATTTAGTTAATTTATAGTTATAATATTTCAGTTGGGTTCCATTGATATTTATTTATTTTTCAATTTTAAGGCACAACTAGGTAATAAAAGTTTGTATTTTTACATTATTGCACTATTTTTTAGTAGTTAATAACACGCTTTGACGAGAAAATACCAATGGTATTTAATTTCTCATTTTCTTCTGTGATATTACATTCGACCAGTTACCGGAAAGGGTATATTATTAGTTTCTACTAAATATTTATTCACGCTGCGATGATTAATAAAGGCTCACGAAAATAATTTGTATTTTATTGACACCTTGTAATAACATAACCTCAAAATTTTAATAAACACACAAGTTACAATAACAAACTAAAAGGTGAGTAAAAACATTTTGACAATTTTTTTTTACCTTTGCATAAAGTATTTTGGTATTTACGCTATCGAATGATTGATGGCAACTTTAGGTCTACTTGAAAATAACCTTTTTAAGCTGAACGGTTTTTTCTTTAATTTAACAATAACTTTACCGTCATGTGTAATATAACTTTTGTCGATAACCAAATTTGTTAAATCTTTTGTACCTTGTTTGTGCAATGAGTTTACTTCTCTGATGCTCCACATTTTAAAGTTCTTGTCGTGTTTATCTATGCTTAGAGGATCGATTTGGAAACATTTGTGATTTTTCTTCGGTCTTTTTGGTAAGTATATGAGATATCTAGTTGATCCACGTTTCTGTGGCGTGGAACTTATTTGTTCTTTAGGGTAATTTGCAGTTGTTGTTGCTGGCTTGAATTTACCGTCGCCTGATTTATATCTAGTTATGACATTAGATATACGATCGGATACGTTCGATTTTGACTTTGGTTTCTTCACAAAGCTTGTAATATTTTCCAATGGCACGCAACAGAACGCCCTCGATATAATTATCACTCTGTATATAACATTCTTAATAATTTTCCTTAAAACTCCATCATTTGTAGAGCCAAAACTCATTTTATGAAATCATTTTTTGGCAACGTCATTTTTAATAGTTTTAATTTATTTGTCGGGCAACGGATTTAAGTTAAATGATCCACGTATTTAAATTGTTTGATTAAAAAAAAATATCGCGTATCGACAACGAGTCGGAAAAATATTGTTATATATGTATGTTTTATAAAGTAAGATTTCAAATTTTTTAAATGATTTGTATTAAATATATAAGTAGATTCAATTTATTAGCGTGTTTAATTGGTACTTCAATTTTGGTTTAATCGAAGCTTTGTTGAAATGATAAGGATTAAAGCAACCACTTGAGCTGTTAGAGATTGGCGACAAAATTAAATAAATGTCAATTCTGGACGTTATCACGAATCAATATGTCTATCATGAAAGTTTTATTTATGTATTTTTAATTTTTCTAGACCGCTGTTACCCTTCAGTCTACCGGAGATAAGTAAAATAAAATGTTCTTAAAAAATGATTCCCAAAAAATTGGTTCGGATCAAAGTTTTACGCAAAGGGATCTTACACGATATGTAAGTTTTGATTTTTAAAGATACTCTCGTCTGAATGCCGTGCCCTGAGTTATTTGATGGTTATAAGTTCATAATGAAGCCTAATTTTTAATTTACATTATTCGCAGATTGAATCTTTAATAAAACATTCATACCATCAAGAGAGAACAAATACTTCGACTACAAATTACGGTTGGCTTACGGGCAAACCATCTTTGTATTCTGCATTGTCAATCCAAGCGGCGTTAAGTCCTCTTCAACCTATGTTAAATAAGGTATTCGTCAGTATTATCTTTTTATTTTTGACAAACTATTCAATAGCGTTAATTTAAATAATAAGCTGTATATTTTTCGTGTTTATGGCTGTCGTAGTGATAAGAAAACCAAGCAGGTAGTAACTGCGCTTTTATAGTTCTAGTGACGCCTGTCGTAATAAAATAGCAAACTTACAAATAAACAGATTGCTGTTTTTATTAAAGTTTGAAATTAAAAAATTAAATTAATCTAACGTGTTTAATAAACAAAATATCAAATATCAATAGTATAACAAATTTTTACAAAGATGACTCCCGAAAGCTGTGCTTTTATCTTCATGAAGATGGACAATTATGTCACTGAAACTACGTCAGTGGCAGATATTATGGAGATATTGAAGAAACTTCTTGAAGAACAGTTGAGTTTGCAGTTGATAGGACAGAATATTAAAGTTGCAAAAAGAAGACAAAAGAAGAATATTAAAATACAACCTTCTATTCTATACTGTGACTCTAAGTTATTTATTATTTCGTAATTTAATTAAGCTACTATACTATGTTTTATATTTTCTATGTATATGAACTATTCCCCTTTAGCAAATGTTGCGTCCATTGTTAATTGTATAATTACGAAACGCATCATAGCCGATGCTAAGTGCTGACAACTAAACACCGAGGCAGCGTTCTTGTGGCATACCTTTTACTGCTTGAAGGATCTTTCCTCTTGCATTAAAAAAATCGAAAACAAACTAAAAACAACGTAAATATAAAACTCTATTTAAAAGCAATACGATATAAGTAAAGCTGTCGAATTCAAGCCTTAAATAAAATATAAGGTTATAAACATATTTTTATCGTCAATAAATGAATCAATAAGGAGGTAATGTGGGAATATTCCATACAAAAATATGCTAAACGAATAAATAAACATAAAAAAAAAAATAAACAGTAATATGACTACATACGCCCGTGGGTAGATGTTACAAGTTATAAGTAATGCGGAAATTATTTGTGTCCCTGACATAATGTCAAATGTTTTGTTTTTGTAATCGTGGATTTCTTAACCAAACATACACATGTATAGACATCCCTTTCATTCATCGGGAAAAAGACAGGTACAACATATTCTTCCAAGTGTTTCGACAGTGGAAATTCACCGTAAAATAACTACGCAGTACAACTAGTTTGTACAGATTAATAAGTGAGTCCTTCATCCATATTTTCTCTTTTTTTACTTGATTGACAAGAGTTTAATTGTTTACGTGCCAAGTATTATGTATGTGGGTTTGTTTATAAATTCCTTTGTGACGGCCTACAGCCTAAACCACTGAACCGATTTTGATGAGTGAAGTGTCATTCGACACATCTTAGTCCCCGGGGTGTCATAAGGAGTACCCTATACATGGAAAAAAAGACACAAACAGTGGACGTTAGAAATAAAAATCTAAATTAATGAAAAAAGCGTATCTTTCGCGCCATTTTTTATATTATGCTTAATACTCTTTTCGATTATGTTCCAAAACAAGAAAGTTTTTCATAAAACAGTACAATTTACCAGTTTAAATATATTTTTGTGTTTACAATAAATGAGTCAAGCTAATTCGTTCTTTTCTTTTACCATACACAAGAACGTACGTATGAACATAGAATACGACATACAGTATTAAAAAATCCAAACTAAGTACTGGCTACAATTTAAAAATATATATTTGCTACACTTTGCTGCGATCTAAGAACACGTACTATTTATAAATATAGAAATTAGCATTGAACTGATGAACAGAATGTTGATGATTCCTTAACATTATTATAATTCAACGGCCACCGAATACTTTATTAGCTTATATAGTCAACTAGATAGCAATTTCGCCTTAACATATCTTAATAATAATCCTAGAATGGACGAGAAATTAATACAAGTAAGTTTAGTAAAATACCGCTTTAGACGATAGAGGTCGTGACGTTCAAAAATGGTTAGAGTCCCGAGTCTCGTGTCTCCGTGGTCGTATTTGGATGTTTCTTTATTTCGTTTAACATAAGGAGATTTTAATGCATAAGTCTAATATACATTTTACAGGAAAATGTGTAATTTACTTTGAGTTAAATCAATATAAAAGGTTGAAGGCAAAATCCAACTTTCATCACAACACGCAAAACCTTTTGGAATACAAAAATGTTGTAACTTTTTATTATCTGTAACTTATAGATTAAATGTCAATATCAAATAATACTTTTAAAAGTATTTCCTTAAAAAAAGACAAGGCTGTATGGCTTAGTTCCTTTGCCTGCTCTTTCGAGTGAATAATAAAAACAACAAATAATACTTTTAAAAGAGGGTAGTTTTAAAATTCCATATTCGTTCGATGCCGTCGTCGACAGCTGATCTGTGCTGACAGTTTATCTCTTGTTTGATGTATTGATGATGATTGTAAATATTATTTTTTAAACTTTTGTGATTCGTGTGAAAAATTGCAATACCGGTAAGTAAATATTTAATCTTATTAAAACGTATACATAGATTTTAAATTAACTGTCACCTTACATTATTCTAAGATACTTATATGTTTAATGAAGATTTATTGACATCTTGTTGACAAAAAAGGTAATATGTAGACTATCTGAACGGAAACATTCGTATGTCTTCATTAATTATGCAAAACAAGATGTAAAAGTGCGTTCAACGGATACATATAATTAAACTACATCCACTGAGTCATGTGCTTTTGTAAGGCAATTCTTCCACGCGCAATATTAAGATTTACAGTCAACAGTTAGTAGTAGTTGTCAGTACATATACGTATGTATTCACCGAGAAGCTTCAAACTTACAAGTTAGGGTGACAACCATAGTCAACCACGCTGGCCCAGCTTTTTGAAGGTTGTACCACGATGTTTTCCTTCACCGCAAGGGCGTCGGATAACTACAAATTTCGAAAAATCTATCGGTACATGCCGGGGATTTAACCTGGACGTGTATATTTCGGTCCAGTTCGATTATGCGCTTAACTTCGCAGCCAGCGCTAATTAGTAATCTAATCCTAATTTGTTTTTTAATTATTATTATTTCTTTACCATTTTTTCCAGCCAATATACAAGGGTGATGTTTGCCTCTTCTTATAGTTGAGAATGATTTTGCGTACTTTTGTCAGATATAACTTTATAAGTTTTTAAGATAGTTCAGAATGCAAGTGTGTGAAAGTGGAGAATTTCCTTGAAACATATAGGTTATGTTATTACATCACAAGTTTTCAATGTATATAATACATTGCGCGTATAATTCAGCAAGTGCGTAACTAATTGCAACTGACCGTATATTTCGCAGTTACGGCGTCACATCAAAACTGTTTCGTGACACGTAATATTGCACATGTCTGACAAAGAATTAAAATGTTCTATTATAAAATGAATTATTTATTTTATCGAGGTATTCAATCTTGTGAGTGATATTGCAATTGTTATGAGTAACGTAAGAAATGGTTTATTTTAGGAACGTACTGATTTTAAGAACGTGAAATTTCAAGTTTGCACATAATTTTACTTTTGCGTTTATTATGATACAAAATTATTAAAATCAACGTAAATTTTCCACCAAAAGTAAGTATGGAATGATATGAATTCTATAATGACATGTCAAAATGACATTGACATGTGACAGTTGTAAGTTGACCGCGCGGGAATCCTGTTGCGTTCGAAATCAAGTCCTTGTGCTACCTATTTGTAAACATTGATTACAATACAATACGCCGCTTAAATATTGAATACATTGCCCTGTTTGGTACTTGCACAAGGCGAAGTGACATTTAAAAAGTCGATCTATGCTATTTTTTTGTTTTTTAGTGACTTTTAAGCAATATTTATTGTGGCCACTAATATGTTTGCAGCAATTATTTTCTGTTTTATTTTGTGAAAACACTAATAGATTTAAGGTTTAAAAAGAAAAGAATAGCTTAAAAATAAATTTTTTATTTACAATTTTTACAAAATTTCTTTACACAAAAAAAATGAAATGCTTAATGCATTTTTAGAATGTAACCCGAATATTTACACATATTAAATGTTATGGCAGTGGGGTTGACATAATGGCTTAGAGTTTCAGATAAAATGAGGCTGTTAAAGATCGTCGCTTAGATATTTGGAAGGAATATCAAAGCTAGCTTGCATTTAGAAACTCCGGCATTATTGTGGGGGGACGTGTTGAGATCTGTTCACCAGCAGTAGGGGTAGTTGGGGCACGCCGCGGCATTGAAGTTGGCCGGGTATTTAGCTGCGACATTTGCGTTCGGGCTGGAACAAAATGACAAACATTAATTTTTATTTTATAACACGTTCAGTGTCCACTCGACTGGCAACACTTTAAAACACACACGTTAACATGGATTAGATCGTTAATTATATTTATTCATACGAAGATAACAGTAGGTAAGGATCTAATGAGAAAAAATATTTTTGATGTAAAATTACTGCGTGTGGTCTAGTCTTATAAAGAATATCCTGACACATTACTCTTGCTTCTTTCATGTTTATACATCTACACATTTATTTAGATTCAGACAAAGTTAGCTTAAGAAAATAGGTGAAATATTGCCTTATGATTTTTATCTTCAATCATTTCAATTTAATGTTCACTTAAAAAGTATTTACTGTAGAGTTCTTATATCAAATCGCCTTGAAGACCATCAAAAGTGCGGCAATTGATATATAGTATTATATATTATGTATACTTACTCGGCAGGGGCTACAGGCAGTATGGATGGGTTGTAGACCCACTCGGGGATGGGCATGCCGTCAGGGGTGAAGCGAGCGAATGTGTTGGTGTCGCAGTAGGGGTAGTTGGGGCAGACCGCGGGGTGTAGTCCAGCGGGGTACTCGCGGGCAAGCGCTACTCCCGCCAACACGCACAGGACAAACTGGAAAATAAAATAGAGTTACAATAAACTTATTTACTAGTAGATTATACAGACTTATAGGTCGAATATAATTTCATTATGTTGGTAACTAAAATTGCGTTAGAAAAGACAAAAGTCAGATGTATGAATGTTAGAAAATATAAGTCATACTAACTTTTGTTTGTTCTAATCTGTTATTATTTGTGGTAGTTAATTGTCCAACAATAAAAAGTCTATGTACACACTAGACTTATAAAATGAACAAAAAAGTGTTAATTGGTTATTAGCGTCTTGGCATACCAAATAGGATTACCAAACTATTATTGCACCAAAATAAAAATTCCGTTAACAATGCAATTTTCGGGCGGTTATGCACCACTTGATTTGATCGTGTAATATGACACTTGCTTAAGTGATTCAATGTAGAGCATTTACTAAATCGATGTATCGAAATTTTTGTATACCGAATCGATTATTTTATTCTTAAGTTCTATCTGGTATTTATCTATCTAAAATTATAATCAACGAACGTATTTTCAAACAATATGAATTTAGAGAAAGGTTTAAAAATTATTTGTAATATTTCGCGGTAAGTTTGTTGTGACATTTTTATAATTTTGCTTATAAAATCAATTGGTTAATTACGATACGATCCTTGCGTAAGACAGACAACGACCATATGATATACAGTTCGTAGCCTAAATATCAACAGATATACTCTACATAGTATAGTAGATAATATGACAATTTAAATGTATAATACAGGATATTAGCATTAGGAATTTAACAATGCAGTTGTCGACCAAATTTCTTCGTGGGCACTAAACATAGGGCTGCGGTGGGCGCGGTGTATTGCGTAGGATTTATCGTGTGAGGCAGGAATGTGCTATGCGATCTGATACATCTTAATTACATTTAAGCAATATCTATTCAAATGTAATATGTATATTAAGGCTCACATTCCAGCTATTTGATATTACTTTGCTGTTACAATTTTAATATGCCAGTATGATTTTTACTAAAGCGTTTGTTTGATTTTTACTTATAATAAATAAAATTAATCAAAATATTTTTTTTTTATTTCTATTTTAATTATTTCTATTATATTAATGAAATATCTAATACATAGGTGATGTTATTGGAAGCCAACGAAATTTATATTATGTCGACTAGTAAGACTCTTATTAGAATTTTAAACACTTTTATTGCAATTATATTAAGAACAAAATTAATAATTTTAATATTTAAAAATTACAGAATAATTAACGTATAAATATAGACACTTTAGTAAAAATTTGAACGTAACCGTCACAGCGTCCATTTTAAGATATAGGTCAAATTATTCTTAAGTACACCTGATATATATTTTTATTATTATAATAATTATAATGAGTATAAATACTCACCAGTTTGGCGTACATGTTGTATGTGTGTATCCTCTCTACTTGACAGTGAGACTGATGCATTGTGCACGGTCGCCCGCCATTTTATACTATGTCGCTGGAGTGGATTTTTCGAAGTCTACTTTGACGTAAGTATACGCTGATACAGGGTGAGCAGGATATTTCACATCTGACAAATAAATATCAACCCTAAGATATAATAGTAGAGTTTAAATTAGCTCAAATTTTGATTTTAGAATTTGGTTTGTAAGGTTTATGAAATTAGAATTAATTTATGGTTAATTCTAAAAGCAGCGACAGCGATGTTATTGGGGTAGAAATTTAATACTTATGCTTTTAATATGAAAAGATTTTATAATTAAAAATGTTTGAATACTAACACATCTTTGTCGCAATATATTTGATTTAGGTGAGGCCAATTTACAACACTAGACGCGTTTTGGCCACTAGATTGCCTACGGGCTGTCCAAGTAAGAGTATACCTTTGTTGAAATTTTTTTTCATTTCTCATTTGAAAAGTATTAATGATCAGATTATTAAAATATGTATATGTGTCATTTGGGTGTCAATTATTTTTTTTAACTAAAGATTCAGCAAAAAATTGCACAGTTTTATTATACCGAACTAATTTTTTATTGGTTAGAAGTATTTACAATAGACATGCCTACTCATATCAATTTCACGCGAGCGTAGTTCTCGTAGTAATCAAATTCTGAAATGTAACACCTTAGTTAGGATCTAGTTAGCATTGAGAACATGTGGTTTAAGTTATCGTTACTTTTTGATAAGTAGATTAAATAAAAAATGTGATATATTGATGAATTTAAATTACATAGAGACACGTCAAAAACTGCGTGCATTTTCGTTATTTCACACATATAACAAATGTAATTTACAAGCATATTAAATTATTATTAGGGTAAGAACTATCATGATTTTCGTTCTTACAGAAAAATAAGTCATAACAAGTTTTTGACATACAAGACAGTGAAAATCCACGGTAATATTTACAATATAGTTCTTGAAAGTGCTGCCCAATATTCGTGTATAATAATCTCATTTATATCAAGATTAATTTATCTTACGTATGATTTTACTATCCCAGGTATCGCTGGATGGATGAGACGGATAAACTGCAGGAGCTACAAAAGGGAGTGGGTTGGGACAGCGCCGGATCGGGAAAAGTGAAGCTTATGTGGCCAAGGCTCACTGCGGGTCGCTGCGTCACGTTAGTTAGTTTTTTTTTATGATTTCAATAACATTATTGTCGAATCCCAATTTTTATACGATTATTGTTTTGCTATTTTTTTAGTTAAATTATTTTAATTATGTCGTTGCAAAAGGCAACGCTGCAAGTCTTCTGCTGTTACGGAAGTCCATAGGCGTCTATGATCACCTTAGTGGTTCCACTACTCGTCTGCCTCTTTCTCTTATGAAGAAGAAACTAGCTGGCGCCCACGACTCCGTCCGCGCGGAATTAAAAAAAATAATTAGTAACCTATGCGTAGCAATAATAACAATGATTAAAAAAAACACTAATTACGGCTCGATATATACGTATTAGCTTAGTATCACGCACGAAGAACAAATTATGAGACACGTAAAATATTATATAAAATGAAACATATATTATTTAATATATAAAAGCATTTATTAAGATGTTAAGTAAATGGAAATTTATGGAATTTAATTTTTTTTCATCAGCATGTTAGTCAATCGGCTGACAAGCAATTAGTCTGAACGGCTTACTTGACTATTCAGTTTGTGTCAATTATAACTTAGTACTTTTATTGTTACCCGTTCATGTTGAACATTGGAAGTAATTAGTCATTTATGTTATAGACTAGCATCGACCGCGACTCCGTCCGTGCGGAACTAAAAAATCTTAATTTGTAAATTATGTGCTCTTCCAGACTATATTCTACATCTATACCTTACAGGGAGATCCGTTGAACTGTTCTTAAGATCTTCTAACTTCTAAAAAAAATCGAATAATTTGAAACGAGCCTTAATAGACAGTCATTTAATTCTATTTAGTTGGAAATCAATAATTTATTTATGTATATAATAAATTAGCATAATAACTAGATTATTCTTGACATAGTTAATATAGTTAATGTGCATATATTGGATTATTCTACGATGACTAAGGTTAATGTTAATACAACATTGTTACAGCAATTATTGTATAGTTGTTCAGTTGTTCCAATTATGATCCTGTGATCCGGGGTTCAAAAATTGAACCTAGGTATATTGGTTGGCGACAGACATTTCATCTTACTAATATATGCGAATGTTTGGATGGATGCGTGGATGTTTGTTAGAAGGTATCTCCAGGATGGTTAATCAGAGTTTTACTTAATATGATACAGATGTAGAACATAGTCTGGAAGAACACATGGGCTACTAAGTTTTTTTTAAACAGGTATATTTTTACTAATTTTGTAACTTTAACCGTCTAGACTAGATATAGCAATCCTCCGAAATAACCTAATGTCCAATAGCTAGAAATTTAACTTCCTTTTTGTTAAAAAAAATATTTTCTCTATTCATCCCAAAAATAATGTATATCTTGTTTTGAAGAGAAGTAGAGTGCAATGAATGACCCCTAACTACGAGTGTATTGGGTAACGACACTGGCATGCAGTAACTACCATAACTCGATCACTGTTAGTGTGCACCCACACTGCATTGAAACGCTTACACAATATTTTGTTATTTTTTCATTTTTTAAAAAAAATGTTATTATCGTTTTCATTTTATGATTTCACATTAATGATATAAATAAATAAATATTTATTTATTTATTAAAACAATAATAAAAAAAAAATGAAAAAAAAATCTAAATATTGTGTAAGCGTTTATTTTTTTATTCACATTAACGATAGTTAGATGAAAAATAATTGGAAAACATTATATTATAAATAATTTTATATAGGAAAATTAAAACTGAAGTGACTTTCGTCCTTTTTTAAATATCGAAGTATCTTCTATCTTTCTAATTCAATGTTTTTTTTCACATGATTTTTTTTCTGAATTCCATATACGACATTTTATCAAACAATGTAACAATAAGATTTTAATGCGAAAACGCTCTTAAAAATATGATCACGTTTTCAGCAATGAATACTCGTAAGGCACAAACAACATATGTAGCGCAACTATAATATTTATCGTGCCACCACGTACTTACTGATTTTCCGCTTGATCAACGACGTTCCGACACTTCATTGTAAGTGGACATAGAGAGAAAAGAAGTAAAAAACTAAAAAAAAAACTAGTAATAATAGTTGTTATAACTTATTAAAAGAAATAATGTTTATTGTGCGTTTTTTTAAGTTCTTAATTTGAAAAAATAAATATTGTTGGATATAGTGGGTCTGCACACTTAAATTAATGCGTACTCATTATCAATCAATCTTAACTTTCTTCGAGTTTTTAATTATGATGTTAAGAATACAACTTACGTAACACAACCTTGCTACTTCAAAAATGTAATAGAACCTGTTTTCTATAATTTTTGAATTGTTACTGGCAGTTTATTTTTATTTTAATGTCAAACGACGGTTATCGGAGCACTTGACAAATGTCATTTAGCCAAATGACTTAAATAAATCAAATAGAATTTAATTATAAATACGTGTTTTATTGTAGAACACAGAATGAAATTCGATATGTTTATTCAACTGCGAGTTTATAATACATTGCTGTTACACTCGTATAACAACATATTATTTTGTAGGCTTGTAGGCTTATAATTTTATTATAAAGATTGGACATCGTGGACTAAACTTTTGCGTTAGGTCTATCTCAGTACTGGCTCTATATCAGTTGTCAAGTTTAACAGACACGTAGAACATTTGCCTTAATTGTAATAAGTTTCCTCTGCTATGAAATATTACTTGTTTCTTACTAATATTATAAATGCGAATGTTTAGATGGATGGGTGGATGGATGGATGTTTGTTTGAAGGTATAAATGGATCTTCAAGAAATTTGGCACAAATTTAAACATAGTCTGGAAGAATATATAGGGCACAAAAAAAACATTTTTTTTAATTCGCATTTTTTTCGAATCGTAGGCGATAGCTGGTATGAAATTTAAGTATTAAAAGCCACATATAGGAATTTATCGACGTAATCGATGTCTTTTTAGCATATTATATTCTATACAAATAATGTATTTCAGATTCTCTAATATTTTTAAGTCGTATGTTTTGACTTTATATTGACTAACAAGACGTGTGCAATATGACATACGGCCTTCTTTTACTTGTACTCAAACGAGTAGTTGATAAGTGTTCCACTTTATCAATATTGACAATTATTATTCAGGAACACATTAGAAATTATTAACGCATACATAATCAAATATATCTCTTTCTAAATTAATAGAATTGTCCACACGTTTTATAGAATAGATTAACTCATGGTATATCCGTTTATGTAGTAATATTATCTTAATTAAACTTTATGGGTTATTAATTAAGTGTACTTTTATTAAGTTTATTAATTTATTAAGTTGAAGTAAGTATTTCAAGGTGTAATTATAGGACGAGGATATAAAACTTAGAACCCTTTTGAATAAAGGTTTGATATATAGCATTATTTTTTGACAGGAAATTTTTGATTTTTCTTTTCGTCAAAATTAAAAAAAAACTCAGGGAATATTAGTTATACATTGTGTTTTAAAATAGTTAATTTTTGCTAAGATGTTTACGATGATTGCAATTGTTTACAACTTTTTGTTTTGTTAATTCTTGTTATGTTATTATGACTATTCCATCGCGAAGTTTTAAATGACAATTAAATGGTATCAAGTTAACTTTTTGCAGTTTAATATTGACGTTGATATTTATCGTAATACTAACTGTCGTCCGCGACTTTGTCCGCGCGGAACGTAAAAAACTTAATTAGTTGCCTATGTGTTCTTTCAGACTATGTTATACATCTATGCCAAATTTCAGAGATCCATGCTGAACTTCTGGATATACCTTGAAACAAACATCCATCCATCCAAACATTCGCATTTATAATATTAGTAAGAATATAAGTTGTATTATTAACATTTAATATATTAATTTATCTCGCATATGGCTTACATTATTTTATTTGTGATCATGGAATGTTGAAGGAATGTTTTATTTTTTAATTATAGTGCGTTTATATAAACTTTTTTTTAAGGCGTATGGTCTATTCCAAACTGATAATAGTAATTTGCTGTATTAATATGACATCCTGGTATTTGAATAATTTCTTGTTTATCTAAAGAGATCTAAAAAGCCTTTAGCGTCATTGTAAAGGCTACCAATCTACTAAATATAAGTTCGTGGGTTCGAATACACCAATCGACTATTGTTAATTATTACTTACGACTCATTTTTAAGCATTTATAATTATAATACTTACAAGATACCAATAATCTTCAAACATTTAAAAAAAAATCTCTTACAATTTCTGAGCCGTAAGACGTATAAGATTTCTATTTCATGTATAAAATTTCCGCCAATCGCTCTTTATTATGTAAACGTGCTATGTACTTTATTTGTCATTTATATCAGTTGTACATAAATAAATAAATTACTCTTAATTAAATACTATACAGAACTTGATCTACATTTAAGATCAAGTTTGCCTACAAGCGTGTAGTTAGATTATGCTCGTACGACTCTAATGTGCGTTAGGTAGAGTAGAACAGTATTCCAAATCTATCAATTTTGTAGTTGTGTTTTAACATATCTCTGTTTTGTCAAAGAAAAAGTAAGGGATGACAATAGGTCACTAGTTTTACTGTAGTCAATATCCACAGTTCGGTTTGTGTAGTTAATCTTTCTGGAACCTTAGAAGGCTAAGTTTATCTTACTAATATTATAAATGCGAATGTTTTGATAGATGGATGTATGTTTGTTTGAAGGTATCTCACAATTAATTTAAGAGTGGTAGAACCCGCTTTAACATCTTCGCACGAATTGGCCAGGTTCGCCCGGTGAAATACCACCACCACACAGAAAACAGGCGTGAAGTGGAAGCAATTCCGCGTTTCGTCTGATGAGTGTGCGCCCCGGAGGCTTAATTTAGTCCTCTTTCCCTTCCCACCCTTTTCTTATAAGGAGAGGATGGGAAGTGGAAGTGGACTTTTCGGATGAGAGGATGCATGGAAAGGGAAAATATTTTCTTTCTGTGCATCCTCTCCTCCGTCGATTTAAGGTAGGCAACGCATATGCAATTGCGTATGTCTATGGGCAACGGTCACTTCGCTATTTCAGCGATTTCAGGTGGCCGCTCGCTCGTTTGCCACCTTATGATAAAAAAAATTGCCTCTATGGATCTTACTGAAATTTGACATAGATGTAGAATATTGACTGGAAGAACATAGAGGTTACTTATTAAGACTTTTTAATTCCGCGCGGACAGAGTCGCGGGCGACACCTAGGATTAATCTAATTTAGTTGGAATATTTGCACAATAAAATCCTTTTGTATATAAGCTGTATTGTTGACAGCGACTAGTTCACAATAAGTTGCGGTTGAAATTGATATTAAGAATATCGGTCAAAGAGAAGAGTAAGATTTGCAAGATTTTGGTTTTGTCATCATGTAATTTTAATTGTTGAAAGTCTTTTTGTAAGTACATACATTTATGTAATTACTATAATATTGTAAAAAGTGTACGTTGCGTATAAAAATCCCAATATAAAGTAAGGTTTAAACATTGAAATAATATAAGAAAATAATTTGCGACAAAATTGTTCGATGATTCTTTATTACTATATTTTCTTCGTTCTCATTAGGAACATTTACTCAAGGCTGCTTTAAGAAAAGGTTACAACAGATTATTGACTTATATATGTGAAAAAGACTGAAAAAAACTTACAGTATAATCTTGAAATATTTTAAATCATTGAGAAAGGAAGCAACGTATCGTTTATGCAAAAAAAGAACGAATGTAGAGCAACAAGGTCTGTAATGTCACTAGTTTAATGGAAACAACGCAAAGTATGAAGAACTGGTTCATTATTTTGTCTGTAGGCTGGTTATATTTATTCTTTTGTTTTTAATAAAAAAAAACGTAAGACTTATTTCCGACGCAAAGTCGTTTAAATTCTGACCAGCTTTAAATATGAACGCGTTCGTCTCTATATAAATTTAATTAATTCGATCAATCATAAAAATCAATATCATTATGTGATAAAAAATTTAGTTGCTTGTGTTTTTCTATCTTTTTATCTTAAGGAAACAAATGCGCATGAAACTTTTTCATGTAGTTCTTTGGACTGTGTCTTTAATTATTTCAAAAACTACCTGTATTAATAACGAAAAGTATATACATTTTCTATAGTTAATGAAATTACTATTATTAGTGTGTCTTCTTCAAGTCATCCAACTGCGAGCTTCCTCAAGCTACGATTTAGACTTTTAAGAAGCGAGCGTATCATCTCAATGGCGCCAATGGGCGTCGTTGGACACCTCGGTGTTCACGTTGCTCGTTTGCCCATATCTTATATAAAAAGTTCATCCTTTCAAAAACAGATTCTTTATTTCTCTTTAAAAAAATTGATTATATGTTTTTGTACAGGTGTATGAGCAGTGGAAACGTACTATCAGTGTTGATGCGTGACAGGTAACAACCTCACCGCCGCGGTAGAGACAGCGCACAAATCGATTCATAAACTGATTTATCGATAATAATTTATTCGATTCGATTTCTTTAAAAAATTGTTGATACAACGTGTTTATTTCTCATGTAGTTGTTGCGTTCACTAAATTTAATTTAATGTTTTCCTTATAGTTTCGATATGTCTTAATCGGAAACAAACGATATCTGTAATAAGAATCGAGATCAACAATCCCTTCCCGAAATGTTAATCTTTATAATTTATTGATTTATTAAAATAACACCTGTTTTACTGTGAGTATGCGCATATGTAAATCTTTGTTAATTTACAGTGGTAGTAGTGCATGGAGCGCGTGAATTTATCTGATACTAGCTGTTGCCCGCGACTGCGTCCGCGCGGTATTAAAAAAACTTAGTGGACTATGTGTTGTTTCAGGCTATGTTCTACATGTATGACTGTTTAGCAAGATCGATGCAAACATTCTGGTGATACCATCTAACAAATATTCATTCATTCATCTAAACATTCGCATTTACAGTATTAGTTAAATTAATTCGAACGTAATCTATAATATAAAAATTAATCGCAAAATGTGTTGGTAAGCGCATAACTTAAAAACGCCTGGACCAATTTGGCTAATTCTTTTTTTAAATGTTCGTTGAAGTTCAAAGATGGTTTTTACGATTCGAATAATTGTCGGGAACTATTTTTTTTTCATTTGACGCGGACGGAGTCGCGGGCGACTGCTAGTTCATAATATTTTTGTATTAATACTTTTAGCACTTTAACATAATAACTGTGTTCAATTTCACATACATCCGTTCGTGTTATTTCCTTTGAAAAGGGTTACAATTTTTTTTCTTTTTGTATTAAATTTGACCTCATAATAACTACCTATCCTATAACTATCATGATAGCTAATGCTTACGGGATGTGCCATTTTATGACTCAACGCTAGGAACTCAAATATGGCATTCCGAGGTTTGCTTTAGAAAGGAAGAGTGAATAGGAAAATGAAAACCAGTACTCAATATTGACCACATCACTAATACGTACGTGGCATTATCCACTAGACCATGAAAAAGATAACATAATATTTATGTTTTAACATTCATTGTTCCTGGGACATGCGCACAAAAACATATATTAAGGACCAGATCGGTCATTATTTTGATATTCAATTATCAGAGATTCTGCATAAAGTTATTAAAAGTTTACGTCTTTGACATTTCGTTTGGTTGTAAAAAACTATAATATTGAGCAGTTCAGCCGTCAATATGCAGAAAATTGTATAAATTAACTTTATTTGCTCTGTACATCGCAAAAAAGTTATCTTTATAACTTATTATACAAGCAGCGTTAAGTTGACTCTGCTCAAATGGAGAAGGCACTTTTTTAGTGTTAACATTTGTTACAACTAATTTTACATAGTTAAAAGTATTTTAGACATTAAGATATAGATATTTGTATTGCCTTGTTATTATCTCCTTGAAATATGTCAGACATGCTTACCTTTTCTCATTTGATTTCTAAAAATTTTAGTAATAGTAAACAAATAGCTACACTATAATTGATATGTTTAAATCTTTTATCTAGCAATTTTTTTATCGTGTTATTCACATGTTTAATTAGAGTAAATTATTTTAAAACATTACAGTGAAGAAATATAAGTTGTAACTTAGTATGTACGTAAAACTAAAATAATAATTGCTATGATACCGCATCCAATTTTCGTTGCTCGATGTGTTGACATTACCATAAGTAATCCGTCCGATGTTCATTACTGGATCGGGCAGTGCGTAGATACGCGGTACTTCCGCATGCCGGACCCGGGCGCGGTACTCTCTGATGCGTGCCCGATTTATAGGCATTATATAGTGCCAATTTACGAATTTTAGTGCAGGCAGGAAATGTAATCTGTCGCCCGCGATGCTGTTCGTATGGAAGTAAAAAAAAAAAAATAGTAACCTGTGTGTCCTTCCAGACTATGTTCTATGTTTATTCCAAATTTATTCGAGATGCGTACGTTCATACATTCAAAAACATGCATTTATAATATTAGTAAGATTTAAGTTGCGAAATGGTGAATTCATTTGTAAGCTAAGATGAAATGGAATTGGATATAGAAATCGTGAATAGTATTTAGCTTACATTTTTAATTATTTTTTTCTGAACCTCGTAAGAAATACATGAATCTTGAAACTTTGGAGGTGGCTTAAAATTGTTTCGATTTAATATTTTCATAACAGGAAGATGTATTATGGAATTTACATTCATTAAGGAGTATTTATCGTATCAACCAACACAATGGTACAGAGGAGCAATAAATTAAAAAAAAAACACGTTGTAAAAGAAGGTAGATGAGGTCGATAACCGGAGCAGGAAATATGAATATGTTAGTTTTCTTTTGTACGCATAGTCATTAAAACTTGCTGCATACTGTACAACTATTGTACTGTCCACTAATAAAATAACATAAACGGCACATATAACAAAGTAAATTACATATTAGGTACCATTTCTTAAGTGCGTTTCCAACTATTCTATTCTAGGGGTGATTAGGCCATAGTCAACCACGCTGGCCAAGTGCGGGTTGGTTGACTTCACACATATCTTTGAATTTCATCTCAGATGTATGCAGGTTGCATCACGATGTTTTCCTTCATTGTAAGAACGTCGAATAAATGTACATATATAAATCGGATATCGAAAAAACACATTGGTACATGGCGGGATTCGAACCCAGGACCTGCAGATTCCAAGTCATGTGCTTGACCCCTGAGCCACCGACGCTACAATCAGGTTAAGTAGGCAAAATTGTTCGAAAATCAATGATAACTCATCGATCGTTTAATGTTTATAAATTCGAAAGAAGAACATAAACATTGGTACAGGAGCTAGCAACGTTTTAAAAGTAAGAATTTCAGGTCAGCTGATTTTATAATATGTCACACATTTGTGATATGACGTCATATTACTAAATCAGCTGACCTGAAATTCTTACTTTTAAAACGTTGCTCGCTCCTGTACTATAGCGTCTCATTATATTTTTTACGGTGTTATCAAGTATCGAATAAGAAATACGACATTCATTAAAATATATGTGCGTACGCTATTTGGATAATTACAAGACTCGTCCGTATGTTTATATTTACGTACTTTGACTATAAAGAAACGGACAAGACTAAGAAGCCGTTTTACTAAATAAATTTAGCCAACTTTTGCAGGGTCGACCTGTTGACCTATTAAAATTGAGACTACTTTATGAACACATTTACATCCAATTTACACACATAAAACGGGCACACGGGTAAGCAAGTTTAAACTTATTGTTCCTTTTATTACTTTCGGTTTTATCATTTATCACTCTTTAGTTTTTATTTGACAGTGAGGAATGCGCGCTGGTCAGGTCCTGTCTCTTAAAAGTCAAAGTTTACGTGAGGTGTAATTTACACGCGGAAAAAGTTACTTGATTATATCTTCTTATTAATAATTGTGCAGTTTTGATATCTGATTGCATACCAAGAACTTCGGAAGTTCTTTCACGTAGCAATATTTTAGATGGGGTGGACAGAGTAAAAGTTACAAACTCTCTTATTTAATGAAATTTCACTAATATCATACATTCGAATGTTTGCATGAATGTATGAATGGATGGATGGATGAATGGATGTTTGTTTGAAGGGATCTCTAGAACGGCTGAACGGGTCCCGTTGAATTTTGGCAGAGATCTAGGACATAGTCTGGAAGAACACATAGGTTACTAATTAAGTATTTGTTTAGTTACGCCCGGATGGAATCACGGGCGACAACTAGTCGTTTATAATCTTACTTATGTTATAAATGCGAATGTTTGGATAGTTGGATGTATGAATGACATGTATCCAATCACTTCAAAACGGCTGAAGAAAAATTTAGGTTGACAAATGTAGCAGAATGAATTTGAATTAAAAGATTATGTTTTTAATTATAAACAAATGTAGTAGTAATAAATATTAATTTAAATTAATTTACAACTATAGTACGTAGGCGCAGTGTACAGGTGCCGCTCTTAATTGGCGCGTTTTATGCAACGTTGAACAATTTTTAACAATATAATTGTTACGAGCGACGGATTTAATTGCTGCGACATGTAAATAACCATTTAAAAAAATTACGTGCAATATAAAGACCAAAGTGTTACCATTGACATTAGTGGAGAAAAATTTCCAGATTAAAATTATCAAGTATTCTACACAACAAATAATTATATGCTGAAATATGAGTTCAACAACACAATTAAGGTTACTTACATGGCCATTTAAATTTTTAGTGTGTTTATTTAAAATATTTACTGCCATACATAGCTGGATTTATGAAATGAGTTTCTTTGCTTTCTAAACTCTGTGTACGTAACACGATTGAGTTAATATTACCATTATTTATTTTAAATTATATACTTAAAGTTAATATAAATTAAATTATTTTTTTGCATTTATTTTTCGTGAAATAACAACTGTCATAAAAGTGCCCAAGTGTTAACTCGTCGTCACTTATGTTTTTGTATTTTTTTTTAATTATTTTTAAGGTGACTGTTTCTTTTTGTGTGTATGCCGTCCCAAGATGATTGTACCGGTCGATCTACATAGTTGTCGGCACAGAATGTCGGCTGCATTGCGCCTCGTAATGTCAAGGATGGCCAAGGTTGCCATGTTCGTTTTGCGGACGACTTTTTTGTCGCCTAACCCAAAAATGGGCGGTTAATAATTTGATCGATTTATTTAAAATGGATATTTACAATTATTTCGTCGTATATCTGTCACTTTAAGAGATTATCGTTATTTTTGAGTGATATTTATCGTGATGGCTCTGACAGACTTGTTTCTTTGTTTTTATCTGTTATTTCTGAAACAATACGATGACAGTTTCTTATTTTTTATTGCGATACTAGTTGTCGATCGTAAAAAAATAGTAGCCTATTTGTTCTTCCAGACTATGTCTACATCTATATCAATTTTCAGCGAGATCCTTTGACCCATTCCGGAGATACCTTCAAACAAACATCCATCCAACCATCTAAACATTCGCATTTATAATATTAAGATTCATGCATTGTAAGTTTGAATTTTGAATTGAAAATAGACCTATATCGTTTGTTAAATGCAGAGGAATCTTATTAAGTTTCTATTAAAAGGATCGAAGTGTGATTTACATCTGTTTTGGAAGTCAGAAGCAAAGAGGAAATTCCTGTCCTTAGCGGCGTTTATAGAAAGGAGGAAGGGCAGATGATTAACATATTTGTCGTGCTTGTACCGTCCTGTACCATAAATAGATTTATAATATCTTTGCGTGTAAATCATTTAATTACTTTAAATATAAATTGTTCGCATTTTTAAGATGTTGAGAAATATGCGTTGGAGCTCCTACGTTGGAGGCCAAGATTCATTTTGGTTCACTCCGACAAAGAGTTGTTTTTGTTATAAAAATAAGATAGAAATTCAACATACTAGGAAGATAAAGTATGGGTATTGACAAAATCCAGGAAAAAACCGAAACGTCTACCAATTGTAAAACATTAAACCCTTGTATGTAATCCAATACTCATTGGTGCGTCATATCTTACTAATATTATAATTGCGAATGTTTGGATGGATGCATGGATGGATGTTTGTTTGAAGGTATCTCTAAAACGGCTGTATGGATAATAAAATTTGGTATGGATGTAGAACACAGTCTGGAAGAACACATAGGCTACTAATTATTATTTTTAGTAATATCCAGCAACTTGCCCTTAAATATGCCTTTGTGGATGCTGAGGTACCGTATTACCAGTACCAATCTTCACCCGTTCTGGAAAATAGCGATATCACGCTCTACTGGGATCGATCTATTATTACGGATAGGACTATTTCTGCCAATAGGCCCGATATAGTAATAATAGACCGGTCTGAGAGTTGTGTAATGTTAGTCGATGTCACTATTCCACATGACGAGAATCTCGTGAAAGCTGAAAAGGAAACAGTGTTAAAATACCTAGATTTGGCTCACGAGGTTACCGCCACGTGGCGTATGAAATCGACTACCATTCCGATCGTCGTATCGGTAAATGGACTGATAGCGAAGAGCTTCGACCAACATCACAAAAAGCTCTCGCTAAACAGTTGGATTAAGGGCTCGATACAAAAGGCAGTTATCCTAGAAATCGCGCATCGTGTAATATATAATAATAATAATAAGGGTCTAAGGGTCTAATGGTGTAATGGTCTAATGAAGAAGAAGAAGAAGAAGAAGAAGAAGAAGAAGAAGAAGAAGAAGAA
>NW_013532703.1:3070505-3228910 GCF_000836235.2 Papilio xuthus | reverse complement strand
GAAGAAGAAGAAGAAGAAGAAGAAGAAGAAGAAGAAGAAGAAGAAGAAGAAGAAGAAGAAGAAGAAGAAGAAGAAGAAGAAGAAGAAGAAGAAGAAGAAGAAGAAGAAGAAGAAGAAGAAGAATATATCCGATTTAAAAGTTTATATGTCGCTACATTTCTCAAAGTTTTAAAAATCCAAATAAGCTTCAGTAGTACTTCTAACTTTAATATGACTATGCCAAGATAATCTTTGATCAATCATAACCCCAAGATATTTGGTGCAACTTACTTTTTCTACATTCGGGCAACTACAATCACCACAATTTACTACAATTATGGATTTTTATATTTATTTTTTATATTTGAGCTTGAAGTTTGTGTACTATTATTGATAGAAAAACACATGTAGTTCGTTTTTAATGTATTTAGTGTTAGGAGATTTGTTTTTAGCCACGCTGAGACATTCCTCATTCCAGCTTCCGCAGTTTTATGTAGCTCAACCCAAGTATTTCCCTTGAAGACTACAGCAGTGTGATCAGCATACGAAATAACGTGTCCATTTTCTAATTTTAAGTTACATAAGTCGTAATGTAAATTAAGAACAACGTCGGGCCCAGTACGCTTCCTTGCGGAACTCCAAAGGTGACTTTATGATCATCACTGGTATAATTTTCTACTTTTACCCTCTGTGTGCGGTCAGTTACATAATCTTCTAAAAGTTTTAATTGGATACACCTTACTCCAATACATCCATGATAGGTTTATTTTAAACATATAACGTATTTATTTAAAAGGTATATTTTAGAATAAAGCATAATTAGCAATATTACAAATATGAGAAAGTGATGCGTTAACACATCGGTAATTATCAATTAGTGGTTACGGATATTGTGGGCTGGGTTTCCACAAAGTTTCATCAATTACGCCGCTTATTACGCTCACCGACAACGCCTTACAACACTTATGAGTAAACGATAGAAAAATATAATTAAATTATTAAACATTTGATTTATAATCTAAGCCCGAGTTTATATCCTCACTGTAATGAGTAATATATAAGTACTTAATGGTATATTAAATTTATTTTCTAAGAATTGACGATGAAATTATAAAGAATATGTTGAATCTACTTCCTGACTCGTACAGCCGCGTTGTGGAATGGTCTGTCTTTGACGGTATTTCCAAACCGCTACGACTTAGGGTCCTTCAAGAAGCGAGCGTATCGCCATTTCAAAGGCCGGCAACACATCTGCGGTTCCTCTTGCATTGCGGTCTATGGGCGTCGATGAACACCTGTCTTCCTGCAGCTCGTCTTTTAAATAAAAAAAATTAAAACCTGTGTAACTCTTTATTTTATTTTTTAAGGATATAAAAGGCATTTTAAGTTATAATTGTTCATTCTCTTATGTGTAAAATTACGATAAACAATATTTGTTGTACTTTAAATTTCAATTAGCATAACAATATTATCGATCGATTATATTAAAAGAAAACAAAATAAAAAATGCATATTCAAATTCAGCCATGAAAGGCTCTGTCGGAAGCGATACAAAGAGTATAAAGAATTCAAACTTTGTAAGCTTTGATGACAGAGGCGTAACAATGATTATTGTATTCTAATTATCTATTGATATAGTCCAAGAGCTAGTATATATAAAATATATAACATTTTTATTCTCAAATCTATAAATATTGCTATGAATGCTATTTGGATTAATTTGTAAGTAACGTATATTGGTCATGAACAAGAAATTAATCGTCTGTTTCCGAGACAAAAATATTTCTATAGAACATATCGTCATCCCTGTCATTATCTTTAACAAAACAGAGATAACAATATGTTACAAACAGAGCTTTTGGTCTCAGAAACCTACGGTTATTAGTCGTATTGTCGTGGAGTTCTTTTACTTTCGCGTTTGTATAAGTGAAATGTGGCAGACTTCGCAATTTTTCTCTCTTTTATTTTATCCCTCTTATGTTAACGGCATTAGTACTTTAATATAAACTAGATTTTTTTGTGTACAAAACCTAGATATATCATCAGATGGGTGAATAAAACTGCGTATACTTTAAATGCACATATATTCGATACAATAATATTTAATAATAATAATAATTTATCTCTTAAAACACTATTAAAGCTGGCACATATTTTTCATTTGGTTTCACCGCAACGACTCTCTATTTCTATTTCAAAGTAAACAATAACAATTTTACAGTAACAGCTACATAAATATAATAAAAATGACAGTAAAATGAACACAGACATCCATTCAGACATTAAGACATTGTAAGTACATTTAATATTACACATTATTATTACGAAAAGCTTTTAAATATAAGCTAATTAAAATGTATATCTAAAGAATTTTTTTTAATTACATTTATTTTTTCGATATATTAATGTTTTTTGATAATAAATAAACAACTTTAAAACAATTAGAATAGTAAAGAGTACTCTTAACTTTTAATTTATAAGTATTTTTCTTTATTTCTATAGGAACTTTGGTACTGGCATGTTCATAAGAATCAAAGTTCCTATAAAAAAGAAGAAAAACTTAATAAAACTTTCGTTAGTTTGTCTATTAGAGTTCGGCTCAACTCACGCATATTTTGGTCAATGAACCGACTAGTTTTAAACCAAAATACTAGTGAATTAAGCCTCTATCTATATTATTTATAGTAAAAGAGTAGAGAATTAGTAGAGGTAGAGTTTTTCATAACAATAAACTTAGTAGTTTTTTTTTCGTATAAGAGATACTTACCGTGGGTTTCTGATACAAAAATCTCTGTATAAAACGTATAAACGTCATTCTTGTCTTTCATATTTAACAAAACAGAGATAATGTTTTAAACGGGGATTTTTGGTCTCAGAAACCCATGGATTGGTTGGTTTTTTCATAAAAACAAAAGGTTTTATAAACAAGTTTTATAAAAAAAAAGTAAACTCCATTTAAAAATAATCAAATTACTTATAAATTTTATCCTTAACTTGGTCTTAATATAAACAAAGTTTGCATTGTTAAACATTCATTTGCAAATTACACCTAACTAACAATAGCATTTAAAAATTCAAACAACTTATGAATAACTAAGTACGTTTTAATCTACAATGAACTGCAATATTAAAAACAATATTAGAAATTTTTAATATTAAAAATATTAAGAGAATACTAAAGACATTATTAAAATTTATTTGCTATTAAAAAAACAACGTATACGTGCAGTTTTAAGGAACATTTGAAATACGCGGGAATTGAACCATAAAGCAGAAAATCCATAGACATTTGAATACATAGATAATCAAATCCATTCATTGCAAAATTTAATTTACAAATATCGTCCTAATTATTTAGTATAATATAAAATAACTAATTCGTCTAAACAGCTTTTATTTTTTTGTATCATCGTTGCAAAAGCTTAGGATTTTCTATAATACAATTTAAAATAATATTCTTACTTCTATTTATATAATAAATAGCAAAATGGACGTTCTTCGTTTGGTACGATACGATTTTCGACATTCAGGGGGCCTAGCACGAATATTTACGAGAAAGTATTCGTAAAATTATCGATAAAATTTATATTAGAAATGTACAGCCTTATTAGGCGTAAAGTACGATAGCAAATCTCATACAAATTTTGTCGACAACGTTACGAATAGTTTCTTGCAAGTTTTTGTAGTAGGTCACCCGTTTGTAATGAGGACGTCAAGCAGTTTAAAAAAATATATACAATTATTAACTACATTACTCTATAAATAGAAAAAAAATGTATTTCAAAATAGTTAAACCTATGGCAGGAACAAAATAGATTAAATGGAGACCAAATAGTCCGTAGAGCAAATCATTTTTAATAATATTTAAAATATTTATATATCCAAAGCTTAATTAAAAAAAAATACAACTTTAAATACGCATAAAAATTTATACAATAATATTTTTCTGAGCTTAAAATTTAACCATTTATAAATTATATTATAAAACATAACAAATATAAAATTAATTAATGCTTTGTATTCTTACGATTATTAACACAATATTTTTAATATTCCATAATTCGTTATCATCGTCAATGCCAAGTCCAAATGTCAAGTTTTTAAAAATTTAAAAAATTGACGAAACATTTTTGCGGATTACAAAATTCCTAATCAAATCTTTAGTAGTAATTACAAAAAAAATATTTCATAGACAAATTCTATTACATTCCACCTTTAAATTTGTTTCATCAAATAATTATTTTTAGGTTATATACAAGATTTGTCATTAAACAAAAAAAAAACTCTACAATCTATGTTTATAAATACGATTGGAATGAGTGGGCTGACTTAACAATGCGCGAACAATTTGAAGAAGCCGCGACCTTTCTCCGGTGCGGGGCCCATTAACATTGGTACTTGGTTCTTGTGCGTTATTGTAATCTGTAAGGTAATTATTTTATTAATCTCAATACTCTGAGTCATGTACCAATAACTCGGATAGATATATTATAATATTAGGCGATCCGCTACCCATTTGCCCTCTTCCACTAAATAAAAAAAAATGTTGATTCAAGCCTAAGTCCCTTCTTACACAAGGCAACGTAAAACTTCAAAACCAGGTGATTTTAGTCTCCAAGCGACTACAATTTCAAATATGTTCGTACTCAAGGCCAAGCCTAGATTTTCAAGATGGCGGAGCAAATCTATATAGTTGACATTTTATAGATTATCGTTAGCTTTGTAGTCGGTTTATCTATACTAAACGTAAACGACTCGCGTCGACGATTCAATGTGTGTACGGAGCGAGCAACGTGAAGAATAGTATCGGAGATTTGCTTAACCTTGTGTAGAATCTAAGACCAATAAACATCTTAAACTATATTTTTAAAGGATATAAGTATGAGTGTATGTTTTATTTATAGAAGTTACCTTGCAAGGCGGCTGCATCCACGGCTCTCCGTCTATTTGCATCGGGAACGTTCTTTTAGTGGTTATCGTTATTGAACTGCATTGTGCCAGCCGACGACCTGAAGCCCTGAGTCCTGGAACATAGATTTTACTTTTATTAGTCGCTACTAAAACACCAATACATATGTTGTCAATCTTAATTTATTAAAAAAAACCGTGATAACAATGTTTTTGGATAGGATCAGTGTCGTATTCGAAGGCTTCTGTATATTTCTATCTATTTGAATATTTACATCTGTATATACTAATGTAATAAAGAGGAAATATTTGATTGTGTCTTCGTTTTAAATAAGCTAAGAAATTAATGAACCGTTTTGAAAACTTCTTACCTGTTCGTACTTGTCCCATATGTAAGCAATTCTCCAAGCCGATGACTTCTATCAGTTTGTCGCCAATATCTGGAAGTTTTCAATAATCATGAAAATATTTAACAATTAAATATTTAAAAACATTAGTAATATCTTAGAATTTACTTCTTATTTTTTATTTTACATTAAATTGAAAATGTCACTTCCTAAATCATAATTACGTCTGTTGTAAAAAAAGATTAATTACTCAAGATAAACATATACATTAAGTACTCTATTTACGAGTTACCGTGCCCACATTACAAGGTCGAACATCAGGTAATAATGCCCTGCGGCGAAAATAGGCTGGCAACATTTAATATTACATTTCACTAACGCGCGTAATTATCACAATATGTCACGGTATGATAATCATCACGCTAAAAATGTTCTTGACTTAGAATATAATTTAATAACCTTCAATAAATCTTTGGAAATTGAAGGTAAATTGTTTTGCCACTGGTAGCTGATAGGTTGAATTAAAAAAAAACGCATAAATCTAGTAATGTTTTTAGATATAATGCCGGCTCTGAACTTGATGCGAGTTGCTGCGCAGAACACAATGTTGAGTGTGTTAGGATGCGGGGGGAGGGCACTGCACAACGCACCGATGACCTTGGACCGCCAAGATATTTGAAAAGAGTAATACTATTTTATCAGGTCGCCAGACTTCCTTGACATGCTGATTTACTTGCGAAAAAATATGGGACATAAATTTGTCATACAATAAACCACAAAAAATATAGGTCCTTAGAAAAGTCAACAACAAACATAGATCACTTCTTAAAAGGTTCTTGCTGTGTAACCACTATACATTGTCATTGTGGGTTACAATAGATAAAAAGTAGATCACCATAATATGACTAGAAATACACAGACAACAGTTGAATCTCATAGCTAAATTCACCAATAGATAAGGTACCTTGGTGCGCGTTGGGAAATCTTCCTCGGCGGTGAGCACCACTAGCTCCCCACAGGTTGGAGCCGCCATGCGCGTACGGGATGTTGAGCAGCGCCACGCCCTGCAGCGCCGGGCCCTTGTTCAGTTCCAGTGACATACCGTCGCACTACAACATCGTATGATATACAAATTAAAACGAATATGCCTGTGTACCTCAACTACATTCCCGTCAATATCGTGTCAAAATTGGCCCAGTCGTTCCGAAGATTGTCCGGAACAAACGTGGCCCTGCTGACTGATATGCAGACAGTCAAAAATCACGTCATCAAAGGCGTGAAAAAGTAAGTGTGTGCAACATATTAATTAGCTTGTTGCAGGCATAAGTTGTGGTCACGTAATATCATTTACAATAGTTAGTCGTCTTTGTAATCGCGAAGTAAGGCGACTATACCACGAGGTCGATGTGGTCGTGCAGATTCTTGCAGCTGGCGGCGAACTGCTCGGATGTGGCGAACTCGAAGTACCAAAGCTTGTTCTTCATTCGCGAACTGAACTTGTCAGGGTTGCGTTCCCGCTCCGTGTGGAACTTCACGCAGATCGCAGCATCCTGCAACAAACATATTCTTTTCTCTGTTTGTCTCATAAAAAATGACAGTGATAACAATATTTCTTTGTTCAATTGTTTTGAAAGTAGAAACCCAATGTTAACACGTGACGAATATGGCTTGGTTTTACTTGTTAGTTAAGCCAGTGTGTAAAACATTATAAAATGCTTAATAACTTACCACGCCTATAGAAAAGTAATTGTTTATAATGTTGTAAGGAACAGTTGTGGGATGCGGCGCTGAGTCCGGCATCTGAAGTTGCTCGCACTGAAAATAATAATCATTTCATAAATATTTTGTATCATTAAATCTACTGCAAAACTATTGGAGTGCATAATTAGTGAAAAGTGTATAATGAGGCTATGAAGATAGGGCGAATACTATTCTATCACGTAAGACTTCAAGACAAGTACATTATTTATTAGGTAATTAACTCTAGGGTGCAAAGGACTCTATAGGACAGTCTCGAGACTTCAGATTGATAAAAGGAGAAGATGTAAAGAACGTGCATCTAAGTCGTGTAGGATAAAACACTATGGTCAGTGCCAATTCTTCTGTGCATTATTTTTTTTTTAATTTTGGCCATTCAATATTTTAAAATTAAATACGTTAATAATTACCATCATAATTCAATGTACGCGGATCAAAAAAGACGTATAAGTCAGTAATATCCCATGAAAACCAACGTATCTTTAATGAAACTCAACAGAAAATACTCACGGCTGCATTGCTGTTCTCGACATGTATTTGCCAACGATCCATCATGACAGTGCTTGCGCGCGCGATTTTATCCAGAATCTTGTGGATTGACTCCCCCTCGTATCTATAGTTATATAGATTATATTAACGATATGCTATTTGGAACAAGTAAGCATAATTCAAAGATATAGTTGAAGTCAACCCGCACTGAGCCAGCGTTGACTATGGCCTAGTCACCAAAAACTTAAGGTAGTCTACGTCCCCCTCAGTGGGGATGATAGCTTAGATGATAAAGCATAAGGCAATAAAACAGACAATGTTTAAAGCGAATACACCTAAATAATAAATAATATGAAAAAATAATTGCCTCTCCCATACTTAATATCGAGTTTTCTGATACTAAATTAGAATGTTTTAGAAGTTAAGATAGCTTACCCTCCTCCCCAACGCAGACATCTGGCCAAATCATTGCCAGTGCCCAGCGGGATGACACCCACAGCAGGCTGCGTCTCCATTGGAACTTTATCTACAATTCAAAAACGAGTTTATTTCTGTAAACTATTTCTAACTCGAGTTAATAGAAATATTTAAAACAAAAGTAAAAGGTCAATCTTCTCTACGCGGATCTTCTGGATGTTGATTTTGAGTAGTGTGATGTAAAATAAATATTAATTTGTAATACTGTTTACATAAATATTACCCATAGTTTCCAGAACCCAACCAACTGTTCCGTCTCCACCGCAGCAAATGACTCTATAGTTTCTTACGTCTTTGAACATCTGCAGACCTGGAAATATGAATATTATAAAACATAAAATATCACGTTTAGATTACGTAACTACGAACTTTATATTAATGAAAACTTATGGAACTTAAATTTATTCGAAACTCTTACCTTGCATTGGTCCGCCTTTAGCAATGTCGTGAACCTGCCGCGGATTGAGGATATATTGTAGTTTCCGGAGCACACGTGAGCCTTGCCGCCCTCCGGACTTGGGGTTGATGAACACGAGTAGAGGGCAGGAGCCCTCTGGCGGCGTTATCTGGAATGATATAGGTGGTGCACGAGGCTCCTTCTTCTCTTCCTTCTTCTCTTCTGCTGATGCGGAGATGGAGAGTGGCAGTGAGATGGATACTGGTAGAGTTTGCTGGAAACAATTTTATTATGACATTTTATGTATAAAAATTCAAATCGGAAAGAATAGGTAGCAATTATTAAAAAAAGAGATTATACAAAAAGAGCATCAATCCTTTGAGCCGGACAACGGAAGATTGGTTAAGTAAAAAGAATCGAAAATAGCGGTCATATTATTCAAAAGTCGATGAAAACAAACATACTAGTTAGAAAGCAACTATGATGATTTGAGCAGTGTTTTAGAAGTTCACTGGATGAGGATGATAGTTCTTACTGACAGTTGATAAAGACGTATTAATGTAGATAGTATGTGTTGCACCTGGTCGTGGTTGGGCCTGTGGGGCAGTGATCGCTGGCGGTCGAGCACGAGCGGGCGGATGGCTGTGGGAGGCAGGATGTGTCGCGCGTGCCGGCCCAACGAGCAGGCACCACCAGCGCTCCCCACGCACCGGTTGTGAAGCTTCACGTACAATTATAATGTGTTAAAAGTTCTGATATCAGTTTAAAATAAAATGTTTAGTTTTAGATGACTCACAGTAATATGGCACCAACGACAGTGGAGGCCGGTGATTCCGTTGTAACCTTTGATCTTTTTCCGACACCGAGCACACTTTCCATGACAGTTACCTGGAAATAAAAACACGTCAAGAATTGATTGCAATAGTTTACTAACATAAAGCAGTGTTTTATTGTTGTAAAGTAATAAAAAATAATATGATTTACCTTCAACCCAGTGGTGCGCAAGAGTTGCAGAGGCTCGTCGCTTGGAGTAAGTCGCTATACAAGAGGCGGGTGCTCGCTGCACGCATCGCTCGTGCACCGTAAACTTGCAAACTGACAAAGATTTAAGAGTAAAAAGTAAAATCCGGTATAAATTTTTCAATATTCTTGAGTCTGGTCCAATTTAAATAATGCAGCATGAAATCTCGACAGCGTATTTGACACTTACCTGTGCAATTGGTGGTAATACAGAACATTTCTTATGTAAAAATTGAATTCAGATGTCGAGCTATCCGTGACGACAGTATACTTACATATACAACACAAGCCCTTCTTCCCCAGTCCGACGAGCATGTTGAGGCAGAGGTTGCAGTACGCTGGCCGGTTGAAGTGCTTCAGCCGCCACGCATGTTCCCCGTCCTCTTTAACATTCGTGTCCAAGCCTAACAGCACTAGCAGAGGTATAGTTGTCATACTGGAAAAATTAAACATAAGACTTTGGATATAATATAATCTGTGACAAAAATATTCTGTTTATTTATTTGTAATGTGACGACTATATACGTAGAAGTCATCATTTGTTTTCTTACCCGCCTCTTTTCCATTCGTCAAGCGAAACTGTGCCATCAGCATCATAATCTATCTCCACCATCATGTCTTGTAGAATCTAGAAAGAAATAGAGTAATGAATAAATTTAAACAGTGGTAGAGTTCGCAGCAGCAATCGCTCTCTCAACCTGTACTATTAACTATTTAAGTAACCTAACTATTTCACGTCAAATTAAAGTTAAATAGATTCTCACTTTATAATTGAAGTATAAAATACCAACCGGTCTAAGCTCTGACGTCTCCCATCCGAGGTATTCAGCGACTGTCATCATTTGATTGACGATGCAATCCATTTCGTTAGTGTCCAGCACTCCGTTGCCATCGGTGTCGTACAGCCGAAACATAACTAAGAATAAAATAGATTATTTACATTATGTTAATCTACTTACAATCGATGGTAGCCTGGTAGTATGATAACAGTAAGTAATTTTACACGAACAAAAATTGGTAAAGATTTTGGCTTTTAAACATTTTAATCTAGTCACTTCGTCCAGATATAACCGCTTAATATATTATTCTTCGTTGTCGCAAAAAATTTATTATTCTATTCTTACACTCTAATTTGTCTTCAGGTCGACCGGCTTCCAATAAAGAGAGGTAGCAGACAATGTCCTTAAGCGAAACTCTTGCGGTGTGAACTTCCAGAGTGGACGGACGTCGCATCAAGTGCTTAAAGTCTAAAAAAGGAACGGATAAACTTGATTAATGACCGCTCCTATAGAAGGAGTTTTTTCGTTTTTGTGTCTAGTGTTTCATCCATTAATTATGTTTTCAACATGATTTCGCTTTGGTTTAGTTTTACTGAAGATTTTAAGATAAGAAATATTGAATTTTAGGCAAATTAATAAAATACAAATATAATATCAATGTATGAGGGTACATCATATCAAAACAAAATAATCTCCAGATCCATGCAAAATGTTACTATGCCTAGTGAACGTTGCAGTTGTGGTAACTATCCAATCTTAAGGATGGATTATTGGGTTCGAATAGTACTTACCTTCAATCTTAGTGGACTGGTTGACGCGTAGTGAGTTGCTGCTCTTCCGACTAGAGTTGCGCGACATCTGGCTATGGCTGGGGCTGGTCTCGTTGCGACGATCCAAACACAGCTCGTGAGATGAGTACGACGGGTGGGTGGTCACCGTAAACATTGGATGTACGCTCCCTGCAACATGTAAGTCAAAAATAGGCATATACTATGTGCTAAGAAAGAGGAAAGCAATTTGGAAAATTTGCAATGTTGGTAGTATAAAAGATTGGAAGTTTGGAAGTTTTAAAGGTTAGAAGATTGGTTATGGACCGTAGGAAGATTTTTGTTATTGAATATTAGTAGATTAGTAGTATGATACCCGTACGGCTGCGAGATCCTTTTTCGCTGCCATCGACAGAGTCTCCGGAGCTCCTGCCAAGCTGTTGCAGTCGTTCCGCCAGCCCGTGGATCTTCGAAGCTAAGCTCAGCTTACCCTGAAGTTGTAACATATTTTATTTTAATGCAGATATCGAATTCACTCCAATAATTATTTCTTTGATTACCTCGAAAAGGATACAAGCATACACTAATTTATTTTTAAACTAATATGCAACGAAACATAATAAATAAGTTTAAAAGCACGACAAACTGAGTGACTAATCGCTTAGTGGAAAAGGTCTCTTACAGAGCTACATGGAAGTATATAATACCTGATGATCCCCGTGCGAAGTAACAGGCGCGCAGGCAGCCGTGGAGCTCGCCGCCGCCATTTCCCGCAGCGCCGGCCGTCGGTCACGACGCACGAACGACAAGAACAAATGCCTATAACGCCAATGAAGAACATTTTTACAGGAGAAGGCAGCAAATGAGCAATGAGATTTAAGTGTTAAAAGACCACCAATGCCAAAGGACATTCGTAACACCAGAGGAACATTTCTAAAAGAATTAGAGCAAAGCCTCTGAGAAAGTGGTTTGCTCGGCTTTTTATGTTAGTTGGCTAAATTAGATTGACCGTAAATAACCAACCTTGAGAGTTCATCAGGCGTAGATACTTCGAGGAAAGTATCCAGAAACCACCGGAAACCCTCATAGTCGATGTCCTGGAACAAGAAAATCTGTAAATCACCAAGAAATCGGATTGCATTGGCGTTATTAATTAATATAAAATTTTTAGGTCGCGGGATACATTGTCCACGTAAAAAAGGGTGTAGAAAAACTACTGAATGGATTTTTATAAAAGTAAACTGTAATTATACTTATGAGGTATAGCAGGCGATGTGTTAAAAATAGGCTAAACGACGAACGACTAAATTTAATCCTACAAAAATAAATAAACATGTATTATCGATGTAATGTTCTGGTGTCAACATTGGATAAAACGATAAAAAGAAGTAAAAAATCTGATATTAAATTCTAACAAACAAGAAAAATATATTTTACTGTTATCTTAAAAAAAATCTCAGAACGAGAAACTCGACAGATGTAACTTAGAGATCGTAAATATAAAAATAGAAATCAAATACTTACATAAAGAAGAACTTTTTTATGAAAATGTATTATACTTCAAGGACGTGTCGGTGTCCGTTGCTTAGCAACGACTGAGATTTCCCGCGGTCGCTATGCGACACCGAGTTCTCGACACTGCGGCCATTTTAGATTTTTATTTACCACAACGTTGTTGCGAGTAATATTTTTTGTCGCTCTATTTTTTATCATCTCCTTATAATGTATTTTTTTACCAAAAAAATTTACAAACAAGATATTATTAATTTCGCAAAGTATGTATTTAAAGTCTAGATAAATATTACCACGCTTGTAAGTAATTCTGGTCAGAGATATGTTTTAGTTGAGAAGTACAGTTGAGATATACAAGGGATCTCGTAACTTTTTAACTGCAAAACTTTTTTTGAACTAGTTAATCTGTATAAAATTTATCGTCCTCTCTAATATTCATAAAACTGATATAATAATATGTTTTAAACTCGGATTTTTGTCTCAGAAACTCACGGTAGGTCAACTATTTAACAGGGAATATTAAGGTGTGACTTTATTTTAGTTAAACGTCCATTTCAAGCAGCCTAAATGTTATATATTATATATATTTTGAAGGAAAATATAATATACCAACAGTGACATTATTACGGTAAGATTAGTCTGCTATTTGTTATGAACTTAGCCGGGTTGGGTCGGGGTTTTACTGTCGTTACCATGGCAACGCTCGAAATCTCTAAGAGCAGCTTTTCTCAACATACCCTGGAAATATGACAATGTTTATCTATTATAACATATTTAACGCTAACAAACATTGGAACATTAGAGTAAATTGGTATTTAACAATATTTTGTAAGAAGATGATAAATACTTTAGTAGTTGTACAAAGGTTTAGGATCCCACTAATAAAATCTAGTACAAAACGGGTACCGTCAACATATTTTCTCATCCTAAGGACAGGGTATTTCTTGTGATAATATAGAAAACGATATATCTAAATTCAAGTGACCGTCTATTTCGAGGTCGAGAATTTTTTTTATTTCAAACAGAATATCTTGTCCCTGCGTTATAAAAAGCTTTACTTCTTTATTTGTGATCAACGAAGAGTATCATTTTGTTTCCTTTGAACCGACGTTAACACTCCTACAATAATATTAAGAGCAAACATTTCTGTGTTTCAGATCACTGCAACTATTATCAAAGGAAAATAAATTAAAGTGTTTGTGAAGAAGAGTTTAATGTTGTAGAAATTTATGAAGAAATTGATGTTGATCTGTGATCTAATTTTAAAAGTTGCCAGCACTCCACTTGTATTAAAATAGTTTTCTAAACCAACATGAAATTATCGTTATTTAATTTTAGTTTTGAAAATCAAAAAGCGTGTGCCGCCGCGTGTTTGTCGTTTATTTTTTTTTATAAATGATAATGCTTGTCTGATACCCAAATAAAAGGTTCATAACACAGATAAAATATACAGACGAATTGATAACCTCCTTCTTTTTGAAGTCGCCTAAGCAGTGCCCCGAGCGTTGTAAAGATTTGTCCTGTCTTTGTGCCAAAGATGTCAAAAGTTTTACTCCAAATGCTTACGGACCCTTTCGTTTCTATTGGCTTTAAAAACTTTTAATTGAATTAAAAGAGACATCAAAGATAAATTCAAAAGTGGATTAACGAAGTTCATTTAGAAAATTATAATCACAAAAGTGGCCTTACGAGTTAAAATTTTAATTTATTATAAATCATCGCTAAGTTAAATCTTCTTATTTATTTAATAGAAGTTTAAATTGAGATAATCTCATAGGATCGTGTTAAGTTGATGATAAATCCCAAGTTAATTATAACAATAAAAAAATTTGTTTAACAGTTTACTGATGTAGTAACTGCTCATATCGTTAGTGTTAATTTTTTCTACCTTCTTATTAATATTATAAATACGAATGTTTGTATATATAGCTGGACGTATGTAAGGTCTAAGTTATAAAGTATGTATCTCCAGAACGGTTGAACGAATCTCGAAAAAAATTGGCAGAGATGTAGATCATATCCGGAAAAATACAGTCTACTAAGCTAAGTTTTTTAAATCCGGGCGGACGAAGTCGCGGGCGACAGTTAGTTATACAAGTAACAAAAGAAAACCTAACACGCAGAGAAAACTTAATTATCTATATATAAAAGAAAGTCATGTTAGTTGCACTATTTATAACTCAAGAACGGCTTTACCGATATGGTTGAAAATTAATGAGGAGGTAGCTTAGAGCCAGGAGACGGACATAGGATACTGTTTATTCATTTTCTTTTTTTCGAATTTATGCCTTGCGCAGCTGCTTTTTATTCAACTTACTAATATTATAAATGCGAATCATGGTGATGATGGATGGGTGTTTGAAGATATCTCTAGAACGGCTGAACGGATCTCGGTTAAATTTGGCATACGTATAGAACATAGTCTGAAAGAACTCATACGCTACACTAATTAAGTTTTTTATATATTCACGCGGACGGAGTCGCGGGCGACAGCTAATAATCTAATAAAACTTCTGTCGTATTTTCTATAATATCATTTAATAAATAAACCAGGACTCGTAATAATAAATAAGTAGCAATATAGGATAATATTTATAAGAAGCTCGTTAAATGTTTCCACTTTGTTGGTTATTATAATAATGTGAAAGTATCTAGGTCGTTAATAAAACATATGTTGATAAGGTACACTGATTCCAGCGAAACATTGTACTAAAGAAATTCCTTGATGTTACTCCTTTATTTTTCTTTATTATAATTAAACTTATAAGACCTTTGCTCCATATTTTCATGCACTTAAGCCCCGTTATGCAATAGTGGCGGGAAGACTGCGGTGCACCATTTAGCGTGGTACTTACTCACATCTCGAGTTTCTTCAGCATTCATACATTTACGCACACATGCACGTCATTAATCGTCTTTTGAAATAGTTGTTTATGTATGTTCTAACAATATTCCATTGTAGAAATATCTGAAATCTGTCAGCACGCATGCAGTGTGAAAGAGCTATAAATATTGTCGGTGTTGACAATGTGTTTCTGCTATGATTTGTGTGATATTTCTTACGAATGACGTCAACAACTTAGATGACGGTCGTGATACATGGGAAAGAGTTATGCATTTTTCTAATTTGATTTTGTTACTTTTTACACGGATCTCATGACCGTTCTATTGTGATTTGTAGCCCAAATAACTTGAAAGATTATGAAGAGTAGAGAGTGTCATTATATTGGTATTCGAGCGATAACAAATCGTGATTTTACAAATTAAATATTGCTTGTAAAATACAAAAGTTATGATGGTTGGATGTTTGTTTCAAGGTATCTCCAAAACAGCTCAACGGATTCTGATAATTGGCATGGATGTAGAACTTAGTCGGGAACATATAGGGTACTACTAAGCTTTTTTATTCCGCGCGGACGGAGTCGTGGGCGAAAGTTAACTTCATATAGGTTTACTAAAACTCTCTGCCCTAATTAACTATAGTATATTTCTAAAATTATGTTATTTAACTTTAGCTACCAGAGTCATTATCGACAATTTTATAACGTAAAATAAAGCTTATTTTATCCTCTGGAATCGACAACGTAAATAGGTAAATAAAATATATAAATAAATTTTTATTTTATGTACAAACATAAAATAAACAGTCGCCGAACTATGAATAGCGAAGTAGGCTGCAAATGAAATGCGTGTTCATTGTATCAAGTTCAGTCGTAAAACATTATATGTATTGATAGGTCATGAATTTATATTGCCTTTAACAAACATAGACTACACAGCTATTAAAATATGCTACAAATAAAGCGTAATTTTAACTAAACTTGGCTAAATTGGGAATAAAATTAGTTGTCTTTATTTTCGAAATTACTGACAATTGTAAAATCTATGAATTTACTAACCGCTTAGTTTCCTTTATTAATGAAAACCAATTTTTTCGCAACATAGGTACTTTTAGATATTATTTTGGTTAGAATCATTTAGCGCGAATGGCGCCCGTGACGCGCTCCTGTTGTTACGTCAATTGTCAAACTGCGTTAGTGAGGGGACACAAGCATCGATATTCTAAGACTAGTGTTGTGCCAGTACACCGGCACGGTGTCGGATTTTCTTCCTAACAGTACCTTAAAACGTTAGCTTACAGTAAACAAAATTGTTACAGTTAAAAGAAACATTATTATGTAATACAATATAGTAATAAACATAAGTTTAGGTTTTAAATTAAAATGAACTTTAGTGAAATTAAGAGAGTAATGGTCATTCAGATCGATCTCTCGACTCTGGCGTTGCGATGGATGTTTTAACAGAGCGTTTAATTACAGAGTCGTGTCGTTTAATTAAAAGTAAAGTTAATTAACAGTTTGTTTTCACAATCCAACAGCTGACTGTAATAATAAAAATTAGTATGTTTTATTCGATCAGATCGATTCATCCAATTGCAAATAAATAAAATAATAAACCACAGTGGGTTTACACATCATTTTAATTTATTATTTTATATTTTACTGCATCTAATATAAATAAATAAAATTAATAAAATAATGTGCTTAAAGGCTAAATTAACTTCAGTTATAATATATTCAGACATAATATACATATAGCATTACTTTTTAACCGTTGGTTTTTAACACCAAAATTTCGTATAAAACATATCGTAATCCATTACGGTTAACTATACAGAGTTAACAATATGTTTTAAACGGAGATTTTTGTCTCAGAAACCCACGGTAAATCAGAGATAAGACTATAGTCATCATAATCGATGAATATAGGAGACACGCGTCCACATATATAACTAACTTTTATTATTGCGTCGAGGGTTGATAAATGATTGCTGTTATGCTTCCAATGTTCAATGACGCATTAATATAATCCAATTATAAGTTTCTATGTCGTTCCTATCTCACTTGGCGCGGCGCGGTACGGTGCGGCGTGTGCAATTGCATAGAAAAAGTTTGTGATTGCTTTTCCGACTGAGTTAGAACTCCGTAACGTCACACGGATTTCCACTTTTAGGTAAAATCATCGCGTAAAATTAGAATAAAAACTAAGAAATATTGTATAAAGAAGCAGATCGTGTAATTTATACTTTTTTTACCTCTTCTATATTTTTGAGTTATTACACTAAAATTCAATTTCTAATCTTACTCTTATTAATATTATAAATGCGAATTTTTTGATGGATGTTTGTTAGAGTGTCTTCAGTCTGCATGGATCTCGTTGAAATTTGGCATAGATGTAAACATAGTCTGGTAAACATATAGATTACTAATTAAGTTACTTTTAATTCCGTGCGGACGGAGTCTGGCGACAGCTAGTGTTCCACACTGTGTCACATTTAAAGATATATACCGAGGGGAAGAAGTGAGAAGGAGAAGAGGGAAATATAGTGAGTTTAATCTTTATTAGGTTGTTTACATTTGTTCTAATGAAAACAGATAAGAGGACAGTCACAAATCACAATTACTTGGACTTTACGGTTACTGGAATACGTTTTGCTTTTATCTACAACGCCCACTATGTCCTTAGAAACATAGATTCAGACAATATACTGTACATAACATACTTTAAAATCTTAAAGAATAATATAAGATACCAAATACTAACTGTTTCCTGCGACTCCGTTCGCGCGGAATTAAAGAGAAAATTATTTAGTAGCGTATGTGTTCTTTCTGACTATGTTCTACATCCTTTTTGCCATTCTGGAGATACCATCAAACAAATATCTATCCAAACATTGACATTTATAACAGTAAGATTGTAGCGAAGTAGTTTCAACTACATGTTTTATTAATAAAGTAAATTAATAAACACATTATTATCACACGATTCAGTTATAATTGACTTTAAGTTTATGTTTTAACTCCGTATGTAATTTAGAAAAGTAATTAACAGTCTACAAACACGTCTTTTCCCAATTCTCACGTTGAAGGAAATAACATTTTACGTGTTTAAATAATTACATACATTTAAAATGGAATGTACGAGGATGTTAATGTGTTTCTGTTTTAATCAAAATTCCGAACACAGGATTTATATTAACGGTTACCCTTTGACGACTTTTATTTGCTATTCCCTTTGTTTAAAACCTTTTATCCGAAGTATTCGCTTTACACACTGCCATGAATGCGAACCGGAACAGCGAAAAATCCAATTTTTATATCAACCTATCACGGATTTGGTTTGTTAAACCATTCAGTAGCAAAGTTTATTGCACGATACCTAACGAGTATAACGCGCGTAATATTTTTGCGTCAGTCTGTGAAATTTTTGTGCATGTGTTCTAGACGCGTTAAAAAATATTTGTGGAATAAAACATTAATTTTCTAGAATTATCTGTCAATAGCGATAAACTGTAACTGTGGGTTTCTGAGACTTTGATCCGCGTTTAAAATATATTTTTGTCTCTTTTTTTTATATCATAAGGTGGCAAACGAACGAGCGGACATCTGAAATCGCTGAAATAGCCAAGTGACCGTTGCCCATAGACACGCGCAATTGCATATGCGTTGTCTACCTTTAATCGACAGAAGAGAGGATGCACTGAAAGAAAATATTTTTCCTTTCCATGCATCCTCTCATCCGGAAAGTCCACTTCTACTTTCCATCCTTTCCTTATAAGAAAAATGGTGGGAAGGGAAAGTGGACTTAATTAGGCCTCCGGGACGAACACTCATCAGATGAAACGTGGAATTGCTTCCACTCGACACCTGTCTTTTGTGTGGTCGTGGTATTTCACCGGGTGAACCGGGCCAATCCGTGCGAAGATGTTAAAGCGGGCTCTACCACTGTTAAAGAGTACTGTCTCTGTTTTCGCAAAGATAATGGCAGGGATGACGATATGTTTTGTACAAATATTTTGGTCACAGAAACCAACGGTAAGATGGATATTTATTGACATTTAAACGTTGACTTTGTTAACAATTAGCAGAGCATTTAATAATGTGTCAAAGTTGTCTAAGCGAAATGAGATTAAACAAGAGGTGGTTCTCTTTGAAAGGCAATCACAAACTCGGTCCGTTCGATTGCATGCCGCCGCTCCGGGGAGGGATGAAATGAAATGGAACAGCATTTGCAATTCAAATATAGATCTGCATACAGAAAGAGTGTATATTTTTAAAGGACACGCATAAATCTTGTATTTATATAAGTTTGTTTAGGCTAGGTTTATGTTGAAACTATAATAACTAACATATTACATTTTACTAGCTGTCGCCCGCAACTTCGTCCGTGCGATATTAAAAAAAAACTTAATAAGTGTAAGCCTATGGTGTATCTACATCTGTGAATAATTTAATCGAGATTAGTTTAGCCATTCTGGAGATACCTTCAAACAAACATCTATCCATCCATCTAAACTTTCGCATTTATATTAGTAAGATTGCATTAATTAGTTGTTGCAAACGATTACTGTTACCATTTTCAAAAGAAATAAAATGCAAGAAGATTGTTACATTCACATTTATTTCTGCAATATTATAGAAATAAACATACTGTGTCTACTCTTTTTATACAGGATGTTATATCAAACATATGTATTCAATCATATAACTGCACAATTACTTGCGTATTTTTCTGTCGTTAAAATTCAAAATAGTTCATTAAGTATGAAAAGATAAGCCTACTAACCGTTCGTTTCTGAGATTAAATTCTCTGTATGAAACAAATCGTTACCCCTATAATTATCTTTCACAAAACAGAGATAACTAAGTTTTAAACTTAGCTTTTAGTCTCAGAAACCCATGGTAAACATTTCAAAGGCAGTTTAAAGGCATCTTTTGTATTAAAGACTCTTAAATGAGCAATGATAAAATATTTTAATAAAAGCTAAGTCGGAACATCATGTTACTGAAACTCGTAAAGTTCCACATAAAGACACAAGTACTCCTTTCCGCATTTTCTCTAAAGAATTTTATGTTCTCGTTAAAATATTATCTGTTCTATAAAAATTCATAGAAATTTTAAAATATTGTCCTACGTTATGGTGACACCAGTTACCGTGGATTTCAGATACTTAAATCTCTGTATAAAACATATCGTCATCTTTGTCGTTATCTTTGAAATAACAGGGACAACAATATATTTTAAACGGGGAATTTGGTCTCAGAAACTCACGGTTAAAGATATGGATGATAAAAATAGTACATGTTGCGGTAATGCAAATGCTAAAAGTATATTAGAGGAATGAAGTTTATTTCGACGACCTAATAGTAAGATTAGTATTACTTCTTACTATCTTACTAATATTATAAATAAGAATGTTTAGATGTATGGATGGAATTTTGTTTGAAGTTTCTCCAGAACGGCTAATCGGATCCGGCGGAAATTTGGCATAGACGAAGAACATAGTCTAAAAGAATACGTAGGGTACTAATTAAGTGTTTATTTAATTCCGAGAAGACGGAGTCGGGGACAATAGCTAGCTACTTTTAATATCTACTATACATTACCTTAGACCATTGTTATATATTTTTTTAATGAAAAAAAGAATGTGTTTTTGTCTCCAATAACGAAAGCATTCAACCGCTGGGAATGTAAGGTATAAATAAAAATGTATTTCATCCGAAACGTAAAAACTCCATCTGAATATTTGTGTGCCATGTACGATTTGAATTCGCAAATGCAAAAGTACAATTTACATGTAAAGTTTCACCTACACTTTTATGGGACTTTGCTATAAGTTTGGCAATAAGAGCGGGAAAAAGGTATCAATGTAATATGTTATACCTTTACTGTATATATTTTTAGGGTTCGGTATTTTATTATAGAGAGTAAAAATTTTGATTAAAAATATGAACTCGAATATGTGTAGGTCTTAACTTGACTGATTTTGATGATTGAGGATAAAGAGGAATTTGTTTGTTTGTTTGCATTGAATAAACTCCAAAATTACTAAATGGATTTGAAAAATTCTTTCACTGTTGGGAAATTACACTATTCACGGGTATTATTTATTAGATTTATTTGACTCCATGAGGACGAAGCCGGGAGCAACTGGTAGTGTTATATATTTAAAGAATATAACTGCTTTTTTTTAAGAAAGTATTTCCATTATATTTTAAGTAAAAAGAAACTTATTTCAAAATGATAGAAATGTTGACACCGAATCGAACTTAAAAAGCCAAAATTAGAAGAAACAATCTCTAGTTTACATCAAGTACTAGTAACACTTAGGCCATTCGTACACAAGGCAACGTAAACTAATATTGTATGGTTGCTACGCGAACATCGCGCTGTGTCGCTTCGTTGTGTACGAAGAGCACACAACGCGACGTTGAATCGTCGACGCGAATCGTCTATTCAGTCAGTACAGGTTTAGCGACTACATGTCAACTTTATAAATTTGCTCCGCCATCTTGAAAATTGCAGCGAGTTTCTCACTATATTCTACACAAACTGGTTGTGAGCGACTGTCTTTAGTGATGACAGATTTGTCGGCTGTATACGAACCTCTATGACATTGTATTTGCAACGTCGCCTTACGACTAAAATCGCCGGTTTTCGAAGATTTACGTTACTATGTGTACAAAGAGCCTTAGAAACACGGTTAGAGGCATGTTAGAGGTTTATGCATATTTAGAGCTAAACTCGCAATACCGACATCAAAGGCGTTAGTCAGTAATCCTGCAAAGCGTCAGTTAGAATCCTCTCTTCATTCCGGTACGTTGCTTTCTAGTTGGCTATTTTAAGCGCTGCAGTGATTAGTATTGTGGAATTGCGGATTGAAATGGACGATTTATTTACTGTTAATTTTAGACGAGGTTATATTTGGATCGAAATTTAATTTGTATTTAACAACAAATTACGCCAACAAAAGGAATATAAGTATATAGATAGATAACCAAAATCTAAAACTGTTATATTAATTTCTACATAACCAACGATATTATAATTAAAATAAGTAAAATTGTCCAAATGTCTTTTATACCCGACATAAAGTACACCAACTTTCATACAATTTTTGACGATGACGTTATAAAGGCGCGAGTCGCAATTATTCGTGCTAGTACCATTGATGTGGTGATCTAAGTCATAATATTATACTAATGTTATTTGGGGGCAATAAAACGTTAAACGAAGTATCCAATGTAGGCGTCATTAACTTCAGGCGAGTTATTCACGTTACATGATTACTTCCGCGCCGCTACACTTCCTAATGAATAAACTTTTTCCTCGGCCCCTGGCGTTCATGTTGCGGCAATTTTAGACTACGTTAACTTTGCTATCATCTATACGAAGCACAGCCGTTTATTTGACTTTTTACGTATACATATGTAGTCGCTTTATTTAGTTATTAAATCTCTGAAAGATAACAATGACGTAAGATTATGGAAATTATTATTATTTATATAAAAATAGCCGATATTCCTATTTTTAATTTTTAGCTGTCGTTTTTCTTTTTGAGGTTAAAATGATATAACTATCAGTTTGAAATTTTTTATTAATCTACAATAACTAAATTTTTATGAAATGTGTTAATTTATTTTATTTTTAATTTTTTACGGACACTATACAGGGTGCTAAATGTTTTATTTTCGGGTACAAATGCGTAGATATAAAAGGTATTAGAGTCGTAGTTATTTGGTAATATTAGAGTGACGTCAAAGAAGCTTTCTCCGGATCTTGCGTAGGCAAGTAAAATATTATGGCGCCGATCTTTTATAATAAACGAAAGAAATGCGCACACCGACCGACGTCAGAATGTAAATTGATATTTTCCTTTTTTTTCTCTTTTTATTACTTCCTTCCTGTCGATCAAGATAACTAGATGTATCTTTATTAAATAAAAATAAAAAATAAATGTTTAGGAAAATGCGTTTGGGTATTTTGGATTAAATAGTGTTAGGCTGGGAATATTTACTAAATTGAATAATTAAAAGAAATCTTTTAATCCACTTAAAACAATTTATACTTAAACTAGCTGTAGCTCGCGACTCCATCTGCTCGGGATTAAATACTAGATAGTAGCCCAGACCAGTTTTATATGCATATAAAATTTCATAAAAATCGGTCAACCATTTCGGAGGAATATGGTTACTAATACAGTGACAAGATAATTTATATATAATATAAGATGTATATTCAAGTTAATTAAATTTTCAGAGTATATTTTCTTGTCGAAAATAAGATATTCGTGAAATATAATACTCTTATAATTTTTAAATAAAAATTTTACTTATAACGAAGTTCTACAAAGATCTTATTTGCATTGCTTCAATTTCACGTGAAAATAGGCCAAAGAAATAACATAATGGATTAAAGGGAACCAAACTTTAAGTAAATGTACCGTAGATTACATTTCACATTGGAGAAAGCGTTGTTTACTTTCAACAAATGGACTTCCGTCAGATTTGTTTTGTTTAGTATAAGATTCGCTTATAAACTTTCAGTAATTTTGGTATGACCGAAGCTAGCTTGAGTAATGAATTTTGAATTTTCATTTGTTTGACATGGAAATATAAATTCAATTTTAACATCGTTATTTAAGCCAGAGTTATTTAATGCTTAATATTACTAAATCTACTAGTACCTAGTAGCCTTAACAGCTATTTTTTCTAATCTTTAATTTAACTTTTTAATTTATTTAATCTTTTAAAATACTGGCTGTTGCCTACTACTTCATCTGCACAGAATGAGAAAAAGAACCTAACTTAACGTAACCTATGTTACTAGATGATTTTTCGCTATTCAATTCGCTACAATCGTTTTTGGAGCGTGTTTAATGGAGAGTAACAATCAAAACTTTCCTATTTATAATATTAGTATATTAATTACTGCCATTAATTATTGGTTTCTGAGACCAATATCTCTATGCAAAACATATAGTTCGAAGTCATCCCTATCATTGTCTTTGACAAAGCTGAGATGACAATATATTTTAAATTAGGGTTTTGGTCTTGGAAATCCACGGTAAGATAGGTAAACTCGTTTATAAGAATTAGTTAGTAATCTATTTATGGTCCAGACTTGGTACTTTATTTACAACCTGTAGTAACCACTGACAGTAACTTAGTAAGGCTGTAACATAATTAGTGGTCTAACGAAGCGATAAGGCGAACGGGGCCTCAGAAGCCTCCCGTGGCTTAGGCGCCTTTGATGTTCGCCACCCGTTTGTATGACATATAACGTATTTAATTTAATAATTAAGTTGACTTTATCAAATTGTTACAAGTTAACAACATGCTAGATAGCAATTACTTTAAAATAATTTGCGTTTTTAAAACAATTTTTTTATTACGACCAATGTTACATAGCGCTTAAATGACGAAGTCTGAAAAAAGCACAGGTGCTTATACTCAGCCTAATTACATTACATTTGTGAATAATTGGCCTAGCACGAATACTAGTGACAATCACCTTCGTATCGTCATCGTTAACTATGTTATAAGTAGCCATCGCCCGCGACTACGTCCGCGTGGAAAAAAAACTTAATAAGTAGCTTACTTGTTCTTCCAGATTATTTTGTTCATCTGTGCCAAACTTCATCAAAATCCGTTAATCCGTTCCGGAGATGCCTTCCAACAAACTTCCATCCATCCATCTAAACTTTCGAATTTATAACATTAGTAAGAGTAGTATGAGATTTTTGGTGTACTTTACGCCATATATGGACATTTTTTTTCGATGTCGATACGATTGCGATTGTCACAAATATTCGTGCTAGGTCCATTGGGCGTCAGATTTTATACTATTAGCAAATAGCGACGTAACCTAACTCGTGAATTATTATCAAAGGTCGTCGTACTTCTAATGACGTCATCAACATTTTCCTGACCCAAAGAATTGTTGCGTAAAATATTATGATGTCGATTACACTTAATAGTAAACGATACAGAAAGAGCGGCGACGTATGACGTCATAAAGATACGACGATTTCTGACGTAGTAAATATAAACTCTGGTTTTATTGATGATTATGATTCAACTATGAATAGGAACGTGTAGAGAAAGATAAACAAACTGATATTAAAAGAAAGTTAAATGGTAATTGTTATAACTTAAGTAAAAAACTAGCTGCCGTCCGCGACTACGTCCGCGCGGAATTAAAAAAAATGTAGTATTAGCCTATGTGTTCTTCCAGACTATGTTCCGTTCAGCTGTTCTGGAGATACCTTCAAATAAACATTCATCCATCCATCTAAATGTTCGCATTTAAAATACTAAGTAATATTACTTTTAGATTAATTGGCAACGGTGTGTTTTATGCTAAATTAAAAAAAAAAACTATTAAGTTTTTATTAACTGCGACTTTAAGTTAAGAGAATATTTTTAGGAGACTGTTCACGTAAAAAATGTTTTTTATTTTTTCCAAAATATAGGTTATATTGTAAATTAGAAACGGAAACTACAGATTAAGTTTAAAGTAGCAAGGAGAGGACACGCGATAAAAGTCAGGAATAACTTTTTAACGAATTGTCTGCATTGCTTCGTTCTCTCTTACAGACTCAAAGTTAACAAACTTAATGAAATGAATGTTGGAATGGAAAAAAGGTCACGTAATAAAGTAGTTTCACTTCTTAATAAAGATTTAACTACGAAACTTTAAACAATGATTTTTTATATATATTTAAACCAATACAGTGTTTCAGTCAAATATTAGTTGTTTATTAAAAATAACAACTTTAATCTAATAACGACGATTTCAAGGAATTTACTAAATAAGAAAAAATTATTTCTTAACGTATCTTCCTTAATTTCTAATAGGGATTCGAACTCGAGATTGTATGATGAATGTAGTCAATGCTACAGAATATGTTTGTCTCGTGAATTTTCTATACAACAGTTTGTATACTTTGACAAAATTATTATTCAGTTCAAAATATCATATCAGTAAAATTAATTATAGGTGAGGACGAAAATAAATCTTACGACCACTTAAAATATGGTCTATTTTACATTAATGAGATGTTTGAGGATGTTTGTCGTTATCGTGGTTGTCTTAACTTAGCATTGTTCTCCAACTTCGTCAATCTACGGCCGCCACTTGGCTCCGTTGATAGAAAACGTGCCTTGCATATTTAGTACTGGTATATTTAGGACAGATAAGACTCGGTTAAGCTAGCTAACTAATTGCTTGGAATTTCATTTATTATAGTACTTGTAAAGCAGTCCAGAATAAATTAGTGAAAATAAAAATTCTATAACAGATCCAACAAAAATGCAATGCTGAAGCAATGTTGAAGTTCTTTTTGAAGACTGGTGTAGTACGTTTAAAATAGGAACCGCTCCATAATACAGCGATGTAGTTATCAAGAAAGAAATCAAAATCGGAGCACCAGGAGCGGAGTAACGCAGTAACACACGTTTAAAAAAAAGACGAATTGATAACCTTCTTTTTGCAGCCGGCAAAAAGTAGGCAAATTTGTATAATAATAAAATAATAAGACATTTTTATAATAATATTTTATCTACATCTTCAAGTTCAAGATCCTTTTTCCCGGCTGTTAGGAGACTGGTCAAAGATTTTCGCAGGTTGCACGAATCAACAATTAAAAACAAAGCAACGGTCAGCAGCTAGTTTTAGCTATAAAGAAATCTCTCTTAAAACTCCATGTAAACTTAATCGAATTATTTTTTAATGGTTCGATCTCCAAAGGATTTTTTTTCTAACAAAACAAAGGAAATCCATTGAAAGAATAAATGCGAATCGATTTACTTATTGAAGTGAATTTTCATTTCCTTCCTTATATTAAATTCCTGTACCAACATTCCGTTCAGACGGCCTTCTTGGAAAAGAAGAAATGTGATAAAATATTTTTATATTTACGCTCTTGAAATACAGCCTCATCTATGTAGCGTTATATTCTGCAAAAAAACAATGTCTAAAAATATTATCTTGCATATAAAATATACCATACTCCTCTGAAAGAGGTTTTTATGGAATTTTAAAAGCATATTCAGTAGGTCTGAAAATCGCCTAGTATTTATTTTTAATTCCGCGGGGAAGGAATCGCGGGCCACAGTTAGTACTAAATTAAATTAATTTAATTGGCATCTTACTAAAGGCGCAATTGATTACAACAGCGTTAGACCCACAATACACTTAAACAATTATTTAAATCTTTTCGTTTGCACCAAATCATATTCTTTATCTTTGCATTTTTTTAATATTACAACTGAAATAGCGAAGTGATCGTTGCCCATAGATATACGCAATTGCATATGCGTTGCCTAACTTGACGGAGAAGAGGATGCACAGAAAGAAAATACTCGTATTTTCCCTTACCATGCATCCTCTCATCCGGAAAGTCCACTTCCATTTCTCATCCTTTCTTTATAAGAAAAAGGGTGGGAAGGGAAAGAGGACTAAATTAGGCCTCCGGGACGCATTGTCTATTTTATCGCTGGCCTTATAAAACACTGTTTAAATATAAATACTAAGCCAAGTTTACATTTCTTACTATTCCAAATATTTAGAAAATATTTACTACTCCAGTAATATGAAAATCTGTTTGTACAGTGAGACGGGAAATGTGTATTTCTTTATCGTAGTCATGTTTGTTTAGGACCGAAGTGTGTTCAAAACTAACGTAACAATTTCAATATTTACTAATGTCTTACTATTGCTGATTTCACACTATTACAAAATGATAGAAAAGTACAAAAATAAAAACTACTTTAAGTAACTATCAATACTAATATTTAAAGAAGAAGATAGTTTTTTTGTATTTTTTGTATGTCACGAATAAACTCAAAAACTACAGAACCGATATCAAAAATTCTTATGCCGTTAGAAAGCTACATTGTTACTGAGTACCATAGGATATAATAATTACTAGATTTTTTTATTTCCTCGCAAACAAAGACGCGGTAAAAGTTATCTATAAAAATAATGATTCAACAAAAAAAAACGTGCACTTAAAAAATGCGAAAGTTTAGATGTATAGATGGATTGTTAGAAGATCTAGAACGGCTCAAGGGACCTCTATAAAATTTGGCATAGATATAGAACATACTCTGGAAGAACACAAAGGCTACTAATTATTTTTTAATTCGGTGCGGACGGAGTCACGACAGCTAGTATTAATGAAAATTTGACACATAATAAGAATACTTATTGTTGCTATTCTTCATGATGATATGATAATGTCACAGCATATCGTTGAATGAGGATTTCTTTGACCGCATAGTATTAACAATACTACGATCCATTCAGTATTTCACGTTAAGATTGAAACGATGCCAAAAAGTTTTCATTGATTTCCACAAATAGAATTTGTTCTATTTCCACTCAACCCGGATTCTAACAATTCAAAGGTTATAACTGTTTATTTTGTTTATATAAGTTTTTGTTTGTGCAGTAAAAAATGAAGAAGAAATTATGGAAAACTATTCCGTGATATTTCTGTGTATCTTTTTTTTCTATGTCCTTATCTTTTTATACCTCAATTTCTTCTTTTATTCTGCACAATGCACAACTCACGCTTGTAACTAAGAGGGGTAAGCAGTGACCACGGACCTCCATTTTGGCGTCGTCAAATGGACATTCGCAATACACTTTTCGCCATTACGGGAGACGGAACGTGACGGGTGGCGGCCGCGTTGCCGCCTTTTCTCCCGGGAATTCACACATATCTTTGAAAATTTCTTTGCTGATATGTGTAGGTTGCATTACTATGTTTTCCTTCACCGTAAGAACCGAACCGTAACCGTAAATCGAAAATAAAAAAATACATTGGTCCAAGGCGGAATTCGAACCCAGAACCTGTAGATTACAAGTCTGCCCTGATACTCAGAAAGGTAAGTTGTGAAAATAAATTTATTTAGAATTAATTTTCTCTTCCAATTAAACCTGTGTTCACGATCATCATACATAGCCTTTGCAATTTAAATTTAAATAACATATAGTTCTAGAATTTCTCTCTAGTTATAGAAAGGTAACAGAGATTTAAAACCAAAAGTTTAAAAATGTTTACGTGAATATTTCATACTAGTAGTACGCAACGTTTGACGTCATATCGTCCGTCCTATATTCTGTGTGACGTCATATGCAATCGTTCGATTCGATGGAGACGAAGAAAATTCAAACCAATCTCTTTAGAATGAGGTTGATTATTCGTTGACAATGTCATTTTGAAATCACAACGTTCACTTTGCAAGTATAATAGGTTTGTTGGTTCCAAACATCTCCGTAAATAATGTTTGTGACGTCTTTTGTGAATGTACCAGCGTGCGACTTGAAAACTTTTTATAGACTTTTACAACATAAATAATATTTTATTAAATTAAGTTATTACGTTGGTTAAGTTTTACGAAAATTTCTATAAAGGAAGGAAGGAAATTCTAAAAGTTTTAAGCTAAAAAAAATTTACTTAATATTACTCGTCTATAAAGGATGTTTAGAATTGAACGCCTTTTTTCTTAGACAACCAGCTTAAATAATCGTTGTGGACAAGTTTTGAACAAACCAAAGATAGAGATAATTACAAAAGATACATATGGCTAATACTTTTATAGTTATATTTTTGTACAGTATGAGACATTTAAGTGATGCTGGTAGCTATCAGCATGGCGCCAAGAGATTAAAGATTAAGGCTCAATCCCAGTGCCGCATTATCCTTGACCGTAATCTTTGCAATAAAACCTTCGTCTGCCATAAAATATGCAACCTCCTTACATCACATCTGTAATGTTATGTTGACCTTATCCTTGTTATCAAAATCCAACGTTTACTTTTGCTTCTTGTCGCTTTTATCTTTTTCTTTTTTTTCTTTTAAATTATACTTGATTGATTGCTTTATGTTAAGGCTTATATCTGACTTCTACTTATATAAAAATCCATACAAATTTTGTATGGATTTTTGACGCTGAACTGAGAGCAGAGTGTTGTTTTTCGCGAGTCCGTAGGTATGTAAATATATTGGTATGACAGTCAATTGCGACGTTGTTTACTTGAATTTGGAGTAGAAGTTTTTTCAATTTATAATCTTGTAGGCCTCGTGAAGGTTAACTCAGTCTGGCTTAATGCTACAATTATGACCAAGCAATTATTAAACGTATCGTATTTTCATGATAAGTATATAGTGAAAAACAACCTTCAATTTGGTAGGGTGACACGGCATTGCGGTGATTGGGCCCCGAGGGAGCGAGTATTGCTCGTGCGAGGTGATTTAAGTGACTAATAGCCTCACTAACGGTGTCATTTCACCGCCACGTTAATATATTATTGATTTAACTGGTCTCCTTACTGACCTCTATACATTGACAGGCTACTAATCGTCGTATTTTGTGCGTATTTGAATTTCCCTATTTTGGTACTGACGGTTGCAGTTGGTGCCGGTGGTGAGAATTAGAACTTATAATACAAATAGAATGAACTGCCAGTTACATCAAGAGGCTTGTTTAAGTTGACCTATCCATCTTAGGAGATCAGTGGTTTCTAATACACCCTTACTGAAGAACTCTACTGCAGTAAGATTTGTACTAATACATAATGTCATCCCTTTCGTTCTTTTAACTGTTAGATTTAAGGTACGCGTACATTGACCCGCACCGGACGCACCGCACGCACGGCTTGCAACGGATTTTAGTTTGCTTTGTATGTTTTTACATAACGCTACATCCATCATTCGCGCCGCCCGCATCGAAAGAGAAATCAAATCTTTTTAATCCGTACGCACGGTGCGTCCGACGCGAGCCAATGTACGCGTACCTTTATATTTGGGTTCAGGAAAATCACTAACCTTAACAGCAAACCCTTGATATAAAATGCAATTCAAGGTAGAGAGCACTTGTATGAAAATATTGAAAAAACATACGCGCTTCAATATTTTGATGGTTGTTATGTTATTCCAGTTAATAAAAGTTTTGATATTGAAACGATTGCAAAATTTCGCAGTTTTTTAGTTTATTAAATCAAGTGGATATTTCAAACATTTCCGTAGCATTTCAGTAGTAATATTTGGAACGGAAATGAATCAGTTTTTCAATAGCTTTCAATATATGAGAGTGTGCTTTTCATATGTTTTTAATAGTGCTTACAGTCATTTAATAATTAAATTAATTACAGTTAATTACATTTGGTATAATAATTACATGTAATATATATATATAACTTCTAAATTAGACTTACCCCATCTGGACTTTGCTTTTTGACTTCGCAAAATTCGTTGAGAACATTTTGCAGCTTCTTGGTGGAATCTGGAATTTGAAAATTAAATAGTTTACATTTTTCAATTACTTCGTAGTATAAAGTTCTTCAAAAGATTATTGTAGATTAATCTTACTTATATTATAAATGCGAATGTTAAGATAGATGGAGAGCGTCGGTGGCTCAATGGTCAAGCACTTGACTTGCAATATGCAGGTCCTGGGTTTGAACCCCCCATGTACCAATGTGTTTTTCGATGTCCGGTTTACATATGTACATGTATCCGACGTTCCTACGGTGAAGGAAAACATCGAGATGCAACCTGCACGTATCTGAGAAGAAATTCAAAGATATGTGTGAAGTCAACCAACTCGCACTGGGCCAGCGTGGTTGACTATGGCCTAATCACCCTTTACTTAGGGTAGGCTCCGAGCCCCTCAGTGGGGACGTATAGTGAGCTCATAATGATGATTGATGGATATTTGTTTGTAAGTATCTCCAGATAGGTTTCATGGATCTTGCTGAAATGTGGAATAGACACAGTCTCGAAGGACACATATGCTACTAGTTATTTTTTAATTCCGCGTGGAGGAAGTCGCTGGTGACAGTATATAATATTTAATACATACTCTTTAATATATCAGTAATATTAACTGAATAAATAGATTTAGCGGAACAGACTAATTATCTGATAGATCTTTTGCCAAATACAATATTTTGAGGTCGATTAGTATTTATGTTAAAAATATTTAATATGCAAAGGTCGTTGTTTGAAGGCTAATGTAAATGTAGATTGTAGCTTTTCTTAGAAAGATATCGTACCACGGCACTAAGAGTTTTTATAAGGCGATTTGGAACTTGAATTAACCTTTTACTTGCAGCATTTTAGTGTCCGACCGCATAGGCGACTTGCGTGGATTCATCGTGATGTGTACATGCCTTACAAGCTTATTCATCATTAGTTGTCGCCCGCGACTCCATCCGCGTGGAGTTAAAAAAAAACGTAATCAGTAGCCTATGTGATCTTCCAGACTATGTTCTACAAGTGTGTCAAATTTCATAAAATTTCGTTAAGCCGTTCTGGAGATACCTTAAGACAAACATCCATCCATCCAAACTTTCGCTTTTATAATATTAGTAAGATAAGATTGTCAATTTTTTTTATTAAAAGAGGATACTTTGGACATGAACTATAAATAAGTCTCTGACACCTCATTAGTTAGAACAGATATAGAATATTCTATTCGTATTATTGTGGTACTCACATGAAGCTAACTCTTGCAACTGCTGGAACTCGGCGGGCGAGAGCTTGTCCCACTGGAACCCGCTGCCCGCCGTGTTAGGCATCACACTCTGTAACCAAAGCCAATAATTCGCTATAGCGAACAATTCGTAGCTAGAATATCCCAAGATACGAGGATTAAATCAACGTACAAGTGCACAGTATTGCATAAATTTAAGCTCTTTGCAAACTTGCAGAAAAAAAACGGAAAATGGTGAAAGATTCTTTCACCATTCTCCGTTCTTCACGAGTATTTGCTTAAAATCAACGTGCTTTGTATGTTTTAATACTATTTTAAATGTTATTGTGATGTTAGAAATAAATCTCTAACATCATTTAAAATCTTCTTTAAAGAAATTCATTGTAAGCAAATAAATCTTTTGTCTGAATACAGTACAGAAAGACTGTGACAAAACACGGAATTGCAGGTAAAACATAATTCTCTATTAAAATGTACTACAAAATACATTGTTGCATTTCTATAAACATGATTGGAAACATAAACTTTTTATATGGAAATTGCAATGTCTTGTGGTCAAAGACTATGGCGCATTTTTTATGTAAAAAGATTTGAAGAATTACTAAAAAAAAGAAATGGGATACGTTGGGTCAAACACTACGTCAGTGTCCAACTAATGATGGATGATATCCGTGTTAAGCGATACTATAATAGCAAACGTTCAGTTATCCTGACAAATGAGAAACGAACACAAATAGAGAACAAACTAATTCTCCAATAATACCAAATATTTATTGGTGACGTAGAACATAGAACTTAAATATCATTCATTTAAAACCCAATGTCCTTGAGCTGTCTGATTATATTTCATAATTTGTGGGGCTAAGCTCTAAACACCAGTCTGTTTTTTTATGAAATTTAAACTTACTAAGTATAACTTAAACTTAATTAGTAGCCTATGCGTTCTTTCAGACTATGTTCTGCATTTGTGCCAACTTTCAGCGCGATCTATGCAGACTTTCTGGAGATGCCTTCAAACAAACATTCATCCATCCAAGTGCTTGACAACTGAGCCACCGACATCTTATTATTTGTTTATAATATTAGTAAGATTAAAATGGATTTATAAATGCTACAACGTCAAAAACATACATTCATTATTTTATTCACATTGTCATCGTATGAAACTATCTCGCATGTAAATAAAACAAAAGGCTAGCAAAGGACATGTGAGTTGCATTGTGCTCAAGTTGTCCTTTGCATTTCAGAAAATGAGCGACATAACAAAAGTAAATGTATTTTACTCCTACTGCTACAAAGTAAACTACCCACCCTACTATGAATATTTGTGACAATTACCATAGTATTTTCATCATCAAGTGTTTTAAAATGAGTTTGAGATTTTTTAGTGTATTTTACGATAAGCTCTGTAAAACCTACATTAAAATTGAATACAAATTTTGTCGATAACAATACGATTGTCAGAAATATTTGTTGTAAGTATTATTGCTCTTTTCAAATATCTTGGCAGTCCAAGGTCTAAGCAGTGCACTCATCCCACAGCCCACTATAGAGCTACACCTAAAATTGTGTTCTGAGCAGTGATTTCCGCGAATTTTAGAGCCGCCAAGATATCTGAAAACAGTATTACTCCATAAAAACACCAGTTTCTGAGCCGACAGTTTTCTGAATTGCGAGTTTTTTTAATTGCAATTTTAGGTAACTTGGTAAAGACCTAATTAATCTAAAGGCGATTTCAATTTATAATCACCGCTCACGGAGTCGTGTTGCCGAGGATCGAACTTAACTCGATAAAGATACATTTCAATTGCGTTCGAACTGCAAATGATTTGCGGATGTAAACAAGTTAAGTCTCAGGTTTAGTTATAAATCTATTACAGAACCTATCGTTTTTTATTGTTCAATTTTTACAAACAATTTCCGTCGCATTTACCTCGTAATTTAACAGACGACAAACAGTCCTACATCTTACATCTTACATCTAACTAATATTATAATATAAATGTGAATGTTTAGATGGATGGATGGATGTTTGTATCTCCAGAACGGTTGTATGAAAGGTATAGATGTAAAATATAATCTTAAAGAACACATAGGCTACTAATTGTGTATTTTTTTTTAATTCCACACGAACGGAGTCGCAAGCGACAGCTGTTTTTTTACTATAGAATGTCTTGTAATTCTATTTTGATTTACTAGTATTGAATATAACGAAGTATCTTTAACTGTACGTTTAGGTATTTTCAGCCCAGCATTAAATCAACTTTTATTACGACGACCATTAATAAAGAAAGGTGGCATTTATCTTCTTTGTGAAAACAATGTGGAGAAATTTATGAGTAAATATTTTTAAGTTTTCGCTTTAACGAAGCTCTCGTCTTTTATTCTTTGTGATAGCTTGTCGTTTTTAGAAACCGGAGATATTTCGTTGTGATGGATTTTTACAGTCAACGATAACGTTTCGACCATAATCTTTTTGTAAAAACGAAATAACGTGTTTCTTTTGTTTTCTTAACCTAACAAAACATACCAAAAAACGTATAATTACGTATTAAAACGTCCAAAAAGGTCGTCCTCCCTAGGGGTTTAATTTCCCAGTCCGCCTTAATGTGCCGTCCATCGCTAAAAACTTCTTGCTTTATACGTAACATGTACGACTATATTAACTATGTCAGTACGTCTGTATTGTACAAAAAAGAAACAAAACAAGTAGTCCGTAGTAATAAGCCATCTAATGAAAGCATGGCTGGTTATTAATTAAAAGAATTGAAATTCAAATTGAAGACAGGAAGGTTCTTGAGCTATTATAATTTAGTTTGACATATGTCCAGTAGGTCAGATATCATTCCTATAAAATAAAATTATACACAAGATCTTTATATTTGCAGTTGTGCAGAGCGGAGAATGTCATTAATACGTCGTAGACCTGTTTATATGGTAATCAGACGTAAGGGAATCCAAGAACAATGTATTCAGGACACGATGGCCACGTGCGGTTATTCCCTTCGTAAATCTTTGGCTTATTATTATTTATTATTAGATGAAACTTTGTATCCCTTGTTTAAAAATGTCTGATTACTTACAAGATACTTAAAACCTAAGCCAATGAAATATGTTAGAACAATTAACATACAATTTATGGGAAATGTCTTATAAAAAATGATTATCTTATTAATTATTGCACTAAAAACAGCTTAGTGATAACAAAGTGTACAGTAACTGCATCTTTTATATTGTTTAAATACTAAATCTATACTAAGGAACTTCCTTAGTGAGCATTAAACAACTGAATATGGCAGTAGAAGACGTAACTTTGACGTTACAAGAAAGTATACTGGGTGATGATTAAAACTGTTAACTTAAAATGAACTTCTCATCCTACCTACTTTAGTGAGCGACGTTGAAAGTAAGTTAAAGGCTTTTTGTCGCGTCACAATTGCCACTCGTTAACACTTCTACCCTAATTGCGCCTTTCATGTGAGTACTTTCATGTTGAAGACTATACTGTGAGATTTAATGAATGAAATTTAATTTAAAGGATTTTAGACGGTCTTTTTTAATTCTGTAGGACCTAATTATATTCATTCACCTCCCATTAGGAAATTGAGGAGATGATTACAACTTCTCCGGCCACACTTATCAGGGGTAACTCAAAAATGCACTTGACGCCTTCTATATGGTCATTTTATTGCAGTAGTCGCGCTGGTGATTTATGGAGCTTGTTGTACACTTTTGGACTCACTGACATTAGCTCATAGAACATTAAAGCATTAAAAATACTATTAGTGTGTACAGATTCCAAATAAAATTATTTTAATACCTAACACACGTGTAATTGAAATTGTACGTGCCATTGTGTAACGCCGCGGCAGGAAATTCCTCAACAAATTGGATAACTCAAGCTGCGGAACGTGATCGTGATCATAAAATATAGGTATATCCAACGTAACAATTTAGGAATAACAAAATACATTTACGATATAAAAAGCTATAAATACGCTCTGTTAAAAAAAAAACTTAATTAGTACACTGTGTTCTCGAGATACCTTCAAACAAACATCCATCCATCCATATAAATAGATATATAGTAAGATTGTATTGTTCTGTTTATCTATATTGTCGATTGAACAATTGAAACGAATGGAACAACAGCTGTTATAAAAACTAACCTCAAATTGTCGTTGAATGTGACCCGAGTCACATAACTACGGTTCGGTAAACTAGATGGTTTGTTCGTAAAAAGATATCGCTTCGTCGGTCCCAGAATTTGTTGTTGAGATTTTGTTGCAGCGATCGTCAGATTTGCTTAGGGTGAAAGTTTAGTGTAATAGAGATTTGCAAGTTGTTTCTTTCGACTCATTTGAAATACACTTTTTGATTATTTATCTTATTTATACGTCGTTTAAATATATAGCTATTTAAATAATATCTGAAACCATTTTACGAACGTTTATTATATTTTAAGAATGCTTTTAAATGTAATCGTCACTAAAAACCAATTGTAACACATTCAAATAAATTTCAAAGTTTTACGACGATTATTTGAGTGCTACTAAAATACTTTTTTCATAAACATGTTAATCGAATTTTATATTCTATAAATTAAGATAAATGATTTCAGCAACACGTCATTACTAAAAAAAGTTAATATATCTTTATAATATTATAATGCGAATGTTTAGATGGAAGTTTTTTTAGATGGAAGGAAGCGAGTGGCCACCTGAAATCGCTGAAATAGCGAAGTGACCGATGCCCATAGACTTGTGCAATTGCATATGCGTTGCCTACCTTTAATCGACGGAAGAGAGGATGCACAGAAAGAAAACATTTCCATGCATCCTCTCATCCGGAAAGTCCACTTCCACTTCCCATCCTTTCCTTATAAGGAAAAGGGTAGGAAAGGAAAGAGGACTAAATTAGGCCTCCGGGACGCACACTCATCAGACGAAACGCAGAATAGCTTCCACTTCACGCCTGTCTTCTGTGTGGTCGTGGTATTTCACCGGGCGAGCCGGGCCAATTCGTGCGAAGATGTTAAAGCGGGCTTTACCACTGTTTGTTCGAAGGTATCTCCAGAACAGCTGAACGGATCTCGATGAAATTTGACAAACATATAGAACATAATCTGAAAGAACACATAGGCTACTAAGTATGTTTTTATTACTCCGCGAAGACGGAGCCTCGGGCGACAACTAGTCTTGATATAAAATATAAATTTACTTATTAAATTTTTAAATACAGGAGATACAATTTATACGAGTCTTTAACAGAGATTTTAATCTCGTATTTATGTCGACAGTCGGGACTTCCCGTGTTATTTATGATTTTGGCGCGCGAACTCGTAATGCTCGTCAAAGTTTTGTAGTTTCTGTGAAATGAAATATAGATTTTAAAGCACTTTTACTACAACAATATTTAAAGTGATTTCGAACATTTTAACTTGGATATTTAATTTGGAGTCCAATTGGATTTATTTTCGATATCCTTATTACTCTACTAACAGTTGCCTACGACTTTGTCATTAACATTGTGTTCTTGTACATATATTTCGGTAATAAAACAGTAACATGGTTACTGTACGTTCATGTTTCGGTATTCGTTTTAAACTAAAATTGATAAAGTACATTTTTAATTTTGTTCTTTTTCGTAAAGTTTTTAATATTTTTACATTGTATTATTTAAAAAGCTTTTATAACAAGCATGAGTCATTTGAATACTACAACGTGTTTCGATTGCAGATAACTGTCTATATAAATTAAAATCTCTTGCCGTGGATTTCCACCGCTGAGACTCTTGTACACTTATTGCTGTCCCTCTTATCGTCTAAAAAAAGATAAAGATATCAACATGAGGTTGTCCATGTTTTAGGCTGTGAAACCCGACACTAATGTAGCACAATTTTACTCTTTCTATATCCAAATAGCTAACATAGATTGCAACCAAATCGAAAGTCATCAAATTTCAATTCCCCGATTGACTTTAATCTGATATCTGTATCTGATATGCGTTAAGCAAATTCCCGTTGAGCAACGTTTCTACGCAAATCTTTTGACAAATGTTGGCTTTATACCAAATAATCCATCAAACTGGTGGATTAAGTAGAATTAGTATTCGTTAATGTTTAGTTTTACTTTAAATTTAACTAAGTAATATTATTTAAGCTATATTGATTGTAAAAACTCAAAGTTTGATATGATTGACATGGATTTGTTCAAGCGTACCAATTAACAACTATGATGGCGCCGTAAAACCTGCATTATATTTTTGCGATTTGTTGTGCGTTTATAAGTCAATATGTCCTTAAACAAACTACTTAAGTTAAATACTTACTTAATTGTAGTGTAGATAATAAACTATTAGCTAGTAAAATCCTTAATTTATTATAGGAAGTCCCTAAGAATAATTATCTCGCTCTACATTTGTGTAATCTGGTGACCTGTTTACTCGAGTTTCGTTTTATCACAAATAGTACGTAATGTTTTTATTTACCTTTATACGAGCTTCCAAAAATACGTTACAATTTGTGTTAATTACCGTATCATCAAAGATTATATCGTAATTTGTTTAATTATGAGACTTGTTGTAAATATGCCAACTGGATGGAACCTCAACGACTCATTAAAACGTCAGACAAAACGTTGTTTCAACATGTAAAGGAATTTAAATTAACAAACATGTATAAACGCGTTTATGATTTTTTAAACACTGTTTCAATTCATTTTACTTGATATTTTTGGAATTTATGTTTATTCTTTATCATCATCGTCATCATCATCTCACTATTCGTCCCCACCGAGGGGCTCGGAGCCTACCCCAAGTGATAAGCCATAGTCAACCACGCTGGTCAAGTGCCGGTTGGTTGACTTCACACATGTCTTTGAATTTCTTCGCAGATATGTGCAGGTTGCATCACGATGTTTTCCTTCACCGTAAGAATGTCGGATTATTCTTAATGAAATTTATAAATTAATTTTTTATCCATACAATGTTAGAGGTAAATGTTAATTTAATTATCAGTAAGTTTATGATGAACACACAGACAACTCTCTATCTTTTTATAGATAAGATGTTATCAAAATAGGGGTTTTGCTTTCTTAGATAACGTACTCAAAAAGCTATAAACTTTTAGTCGACACTTACGAATTTACTGCTCAATAGTAAAATCTTCTCAACTTGGTAGCGAGCCAAATTCTAGGACTCTTGCTATGTTCTTCATTACGTAAATCCTTAACGATTGTGACTTATGCAAGGATGTATAATCAATAGATTAATATTACACATTAGTTTTTAAAAATTTTAAAGTATTTTTACAGTTTATCTAGCTGTCTCTCGCAACTCAAGTTGAAAAAAAGCTTCTGTATTCTTCCGGACAATGTTCTAATCTATGCCAATTTTTTGCAACATCCGATGACCTAAAGATATGTAAGTTCTAACAAACATCCATCCATCATACTATACTTTCGCATATTAATAGGAAGTGGCAAATAAACAAACGTCAATCTTATACCGTTTAAATTGAGAATTGACTGAATCCAATAGATAAATTTGAAAGTTTTATTTCTATAGTTTTAGGTGGCAAACAGTCACCTAGATTCGCCGAAATAGCGAAAGAAACCGCTGCCCATACACGTCCGTAATTGCAGATTAACTTTAATCGACGGAGGAAGGGACCGCACAGAAATATTTCCCCTTCAATTGCCTTAAAGTTAAATATAAATATAAATATAACGTTGTTACCCTGTATAATTCCTGTCAAATTTTTGTTTTTTCACGAAATAATTCTAAAAGATTTCTGCAAAGCGAGAAGGAATAAAGCTTAACCTATTATGTTTCATTCGGATAGTTTTACTGCATAATACAAAGCAATAAAGTAGAGAAGTCACTGGATCTTATAACAAAGGTTTGACAAGACGCAGTAAAAGGGTTAGAAAACAATTTCTTGGGATTAAACATTTGACCCTTGTTTTAATGAAAAATAACGTGTCTACATTTTTGTCATATTAAGAAGTGATTCTTTTTTCTTGTGAAACTATTCTGATTATTTTGCGTCTTGAAATCAGTATAAGAAAGATACGTTTTTGAAACCTAAAGACTTTCAACATAATTGAATCTTTTCAAAGGCCAGATTTTCGAATAACAATGTTAACGTTAAAATTAAATCTATTATATAAAATAAATTATCTTTTCGTAATGTTTTTATGAAAGTATTAATAAAATAACATAACAAAGATAACGCACTCAAGGAATGATTGTAAAACTTTATTGATAGAGTACAATCGCTTCGGCTATTGAACATTTAATGGTTTCTCGAGAGCTCTCAATATTCAGTGGATTTAATGGCTAATACAATGTGTTTACGTAGAAAAAAAAGATTTTATTCCGAAATTACTGATTTTTAGAGTTCCGTACCTCATAGGAAAAAAACGGAACCCTATTAGGATCACTTTGTTGTTTGTCCTTCCGTCTGTCAAGACCCTTTTTATTTTTTTCGATTCTTAGGGTTAATTCACTCAATTTTTTCATTGTATTTAACACAGTCTTAACTTTAAAGTAACCTAGTAATTAATTCTAACCGTGGATTTCCACTGCCGAAACATCTGAAAAAATGCATTATCCTTTGATTATCCTTGAAAGAATTCAATCTAAACTACTAATTTAGGATTCAATTACAATTTAGGTTTCATTCAACAGTGGTAGAGCCCGCTTTAACATCTTCGCACGAATTGTCCCGTCTCGCCTGGTGAAATACCACGACCACACAAAACACAAGATGGCCTATTTTAGTCCTCTTTCCCTTCCCACCCTTTTTCTTGTAAGAAAAGGATGGGAAGTGCATGTGGACTTTCTGGATAAGAGAATGCATGGAAAGGGAAAATATTTTCTTTCTGTGCATCCTCTCCTCCGTCGATTAAAGGTAGGCAACGCATATGCAATTGCGTATGTCAACGGTCATTTCACTATTTCAGCGATTTCAGGTGGCCGCTCGCTCGTTTGCCACCTTATGATATAAAAAAAAACATTTTTTTTATTTATATTTTAATCACAAAATAATGTACTAAATATTCACAACTGGCAGTCATTGGTGAAGTGTAAATGGTGTGATTTATATTTATTTAGTTAATTGTGCAGTTCGCGTACGTCGATAGGCAATAAAGTGGCCTCTGCTAGCTGCAGATCAATAAACACAACGGCGTTTATGAATCAGAACAACCGACAGACTGATCTGTTTTAGTACGCAAATGCAAAATTTAAACTAACGCTATTGTGCTAAAATTTATTCCAGCATTGATTTACTATGGGTTTTATAAAATATATTGTCATCCCTGTCATTATCTTTGATAAAACAGTATGTAAAACAATAACAATATATTTTAAACGGAGATTTTAGTCTCAGAAAACCACGGTTAGTCAGAAGTTTCTTTTAAGCATTAGACTACGGTAATTCAGTTTTTTACTATCAAACTATTTGACAAACACGTAATTTTGATTGCTTAAAATCTTACTAATGTTATAAATGCGAATGTTTAGGATGGATGGATAGATGTTTTAAGGTTGCCAGAACAACTGTAGGGATCTCGCTGAAAGGCATAAATGTAAAACAAAGTTTGTATAATAAGAACACATATGTTACTAATTAAGTTTTTTAAAATTCCGCGCAAACAAGGTCGCGAGCGACAGCTAGTAAAATATAAAATTGAAAGAAAGCTTTATATAGCTAGTAACTGTCGCTCGCGACTCAAACGACCCGAACTATGCCAATTTTCAGCAAGATCCGTTGAGCCTTTCCTGGGATACCTTCAAACAAACATCCATCCATCTAAACATTTGCATTTATAATATTAGTAAGAAGTATTAGCAGAAGTGACCCAGTTTTAGCGAACAGTGTCACCAGTGCACATGCAATATACATCAATAACTGCCAAGGCGCGCCACTGGCCGCTATCAAACTGTCTTTCAAACACGCTACATCGTTATTTTTGTTACGATAAACTTTGTTTACATTAGAAGTTATTAAGATTAAGAACTTAAGTCACCCCTAACTTAGGATACGTTACGAGCCTCTCAGTATTGACATATGAGCTGATGATGATGATGAAAGCTTCAATAATGTCTATATTAAGTTTTGTTAATAAATTGCTTAGTGCTTCAGTCTAATATATTAAGCGTAAGGTGAAAGTATGTGAAGGAGAAGTATATTTGATGGGGGACGTATAGGAAGGGAAAATATTATATTTCTTTGCGTCTCCTTTTCCGTGGATTAAAGGTCACATCTGGAAGGCGTATGTCTATGGGCAGCTGTCTCTTCGCCTTCGCTTATAATATAAAAAATATATATAATAAAAAATATATAGTAATATTTTAATTCCTTCAAAGTGATCTACGCCGTAGTATACACTTAAACATTTTCCTTGCTAAAAATTACGTATACACGTATTACGTATATTGATACATATATATTATTGTTCTAATTTATCAAGTTCCAAAATCTTTATTTATTTATTAAAACTTTCGTGAGACATTATAATAAACTTATTTAAAAACGGCTAAACGCCAACCTATATATATTCCTCCGGTGGCGTCACCGACTACTTTCGAGCCCATCGGCCCTTCAGGGTGAGTGGGACTGGTATTGTTTCGCGGATGCGGCCCCCGATGGGCTCGAAACTAGTCGGTGCCGCCACCGGATGAATATACGTGAATGTTTAGCCGTTTTTATATCAGTTTATCTTTATGTTAATGCTATTTCTAACGGTGTATGACCCTAGGTAATAATTTAAATGATGGACATGTAGTGATAAAAGATGTAGTGATGGACAATTCTAAATTTGAGGTTTATTGACCGATAAAATCGATTGAATCGTTCCAATTCAACTTGTTCGTGGATGCTCGAATCGTTTATTTGGATGTTTTAACGAGTTGTGCCATAGATGTGAAACAGAGATTTTACATCTATATTTTACATAGCTTGTATTAAACATAGTTTAGTTTTTAAATGTAAATGGATATATTCGTTGTTAACATAAGACATTGATTTAAATATCCTCTTGTTAGAAATTTTTAAACATTTAACTTGAAATTAACTTAAGTGTTACTTAAGAGGATGTCACTTGATAAGATATATAAAGTAGTGATTGATTTGTATATGAAGATTTTCGTTTAGTGTACTTTAGTTCGAACAAAATAAAAAAGCGTTCATTTTACACATTTGTAAGATAGTAAAATAATGAGGGTACGATCACTACAGCATCCAGCATCTATCAACTAGAGATTTTTTATGAAGAGAAAATATTACCTTACTTTTTGTAAAGACGTTGAAAGATGGTGCTCATAAATTGTAGAAATATTTCACTTTTTCAACAGATGACAAAAACTCTTATTTTGTATCCTTTTCGTACAAAATACAGAGAAAGTGATATACAGTTAATCATAAAATATAATTTTCAATAATATAATATATATTTTTTTTAATATAGATTGCATTACACTGATTTGTGTCTCTTATAAGAATTTTAATTTAAACTAGCTGTCGCCCGCGACTCCGCGAAAGAGCAGCTGTTCAAGGCATAAATTCGAAAAGAAAAAAAAAGAATAAATAGTATCCTTTGTCCGTCTCCTGACTCTAATCTACCTCCACACCAATTTTCAACCATATCAGTAAAGCCGTTCTTGAGTTATAAATAGTGTAACTAACACGACTTTCTTTTATATATTTAGTTAATATGAGAATGTAAATTATTAATAATCTAAAATATGCAAAAAAGTAGTTACATTTATTGCAAAATTATTAGCATATATATCATAATGCATTCGCTCTATTTTGTTTATTCAATCTATAAAAATGATTGATAGGTTATTTGTTGTGTTTGCGTGATTCATATTTATTTTGTTGAGTCAGTTTAGAGCTACGTAGTTGGCATATAACAGCTTTGGTCAGCTGACGATCGATAGACGCCACGAATTTTATGAATAAAACAACAAGCGAACGATCAATGTGTTTCTTCACTCCGAAGCATGCATTGAATAAAGTAATCATAGCTATTCAGAATAGCTACATCGAGTCATACAGTACGAGTACGTTAAACAATAGCTAAGCGTTTTCACTGTTGGAAACATATACCAAAACATATTGTTTGATGACAATGAGAGGGACTTTGACATTACTTTTTGCTTTGCCAAATTGTCAAGACTACGGGATGTGGATCATAAGGTCATAGCGCCTAGAACGTCCTAGCCTAGCACAAGACTAAAGATTAGTCAAACTTAGCTTATACGGTATGTACTATAGAATTTATTTATATAAAAATTTCGTGTCATGATGTATGTTCGCGATAAACTCTGAAACTACTGAACCAATTCTTATAAAAGCATCTGTAATTTTGTCCAACTTGGGAGATAGGGTAGTTTTTTAAATAGATATTGACTCTTTTAACCCGCGAGGACGTAGTCGCGGACAGCTAGCAGGAAATGAACCTAAATTATTATAATTTATCTGAAATATATCAAGAAGTTTAACCGTGGGTGTCTAAGCCCAAAGACCTGTTATAAAATATTGTTATATCTATTTTGTCTAAGATAATGACAGGGATGACTATATGTTTTATACAGAAATTTTCGTCTCAGAAACCAACGTTAGGAATTTTGTACATAGCTGCAGTCAATGTTGTATATCGCAAGAAAGGCAATAAATCCCAGTCACCGTCCGCTAATCCCGCCTTAAATACGAGCACATTGACTTACAAAGGGCTTATCTATTGTCTGTTAAATATTTCGCCGCTCCCAGAATCACAGCAATCCTATAATTTATAGTAATCCGAAGCTTTGAGATGTTGTGTTAAATTTAACATAAATTATATTTAACATCGGCGTATTTTATAAAGTATATTATAAATAAAATCTGTTTGAACTCGATAATTACATAAATTACCAATCTTATTTGAAATATTCGTTTTGGATTTAACAGTCCATTTATTAGAGAAAGTTAAGGTAAAAGCTAATATTTTAAGATCAATAAAAAGATACAAAGATAATATAAATCTTAAATATATATAATAAACAAAACTGTTATCTATATTATGTACAGTTGGCTCCATAAATAAAGTGACAGACAAGATATCCAGATATATATGAACTCCTAAAGTGAACAATTATATAACTACAACCAAAGTCTGTAAATTAATTGAAACACCCATATGAGCGTACACATCGTCAAATATGAGTTCATTTAAGATGCCCATAATTATAGTAAATGACATAAATATGTGTATTTCTATATATAAACATAATCATTCTTAATTAATCTCCTATTAAGAAAACTATAGCGAGACTGGATTATTAAGATTATGATGAAATAAATATTTTTCTTTTTCTTGTACTCGAGTAATAAAGTAACAGCTCTACTGCCAGTTCTAATTAAGATACCGAGCGTCCAATATTGTTCAATTCTGAATTCAATTACAGACATTCTCGTAAAAGACTAGCTAATTTTTATTTTTCCCTTTATTGTTGAACGAATATTACGTTATTGGTTGCAACATTCACTACTTTTAGTTTATTAACTTTGTTTATTAATGAAAATAGAACGTGAGGGTGTTTTTTTACAATCGAACAGAACTAAATCAAAGATCTTATATGCATATTGGTTTGCAGGCAACATGAAAAATAATACATAAATCCAGCTTCCAAATCCATTGTTTTTTCTACATACTTATGGAAGAAAATTAATATTATAAATAATTCTAACTTATTTAGGCAGCAGATATTTTTGTTTTTAGCTATTAAATAATGTGCTAAATAATTTTAGTAATTAAATTTGCCAGAAAATATAAAATTATAATAATAAAGTAAAATAAATTAACGTATTTTAAGAGTTTAAATTAACAAAAGCTCTGTTTTAAATGAACGGAGGAATTCATTATCAACAAAATGTTTAAAAAAATACTATTCATCGCTTTCAATGAATATATTCCATAGAGACTGAAAATAACGTTCATGAATTCTCTTTTGCCTACATTCTTCGTAATGCTAATATAAAATTCTTTAGCACACAGCTCTATATAACCTCATTGTTCGCTCGACATCGCCCTAAAGCGCTTCTGTTTGAATAAGCAATTACTACTTAATGAAAATAAAAAAAGTTCAAACGTAGTTTACAATATAAACTTTGTAAAGTCAACATCATGTCTCATATATAACGTCTATTTACTAATCGCAAAAGGTAAATAATTATTATAACAAAAAAACTTAACTTACCGTACATATATGCAAAGAATACGAATAAAAAGACACCTCGGTTTTAAAATTCGAAGAGGTGTTAAGGAGGGAGAGATACAGGAAGTCAAAAACATACTAGCAAAAAATATTAACCACTTTTCAGTCCGTTATCTGTCATCGTATTTTAGAAGTCTACCTAAATTGAATCTCAACATTTAACACACACTAGAAATATCATCATTTATTTTTGCAATAAATTCCTTAGAAAATAATAAATTCGTATAACGTAGAGGAGTTACGGACGTCGCCGGTCGCGGATTATTTACTGGCGAAGTGTAATCGAAATGAATCGTTATTGGATTCTGCCGGAACCACAGCTTTATGTCCGTTTCACACATAGGCAGTATAGTAAATAACGTAGCACATTCAAAATGGTATTGTTCTGATACCCCAAATGTTTACGATAAAACAATAGAAATGCTATACAGTCCAGTGTCTGTTTTAAAGCTACCGCACCCGAGTGTCTATTGCGCATCCTTTTTATTATACTTTTGGAGATACTTACATTTTGTTACGTAAGTTACGCGAGACTGCATAATTCGCAATCCTATGTGACCCTGTCTGTCCAGTGCTCCGGACAGTACACGAACCGCTCCCTACCCTATTGCTACTGGTCCTTGCACTGCTCTGGTTAAATGTTCTGCCCTCGTGGAAAACAGACATTATTAACCGGGCTCTACTGAAACCTTAACTTTACGAAGATTGCTCACTAAATTACGATTGCCCACTTAAGATCTTTATTTTCAACATTAAAAATTTTATTTCCTTCCTTGGGAAAAACTCTATAAAGTCACAGATTATATATAGTTAGAGTATTCGAAATGGCTTCATATCTTCTAGTATTGTACAGTCTTATATATCTATAAAATTTTAGATATAATCAAAGTATCCTAATAAAGCTTCGTCTCTATAATATTCATACAATTCACGCCTATAACCCAGAGGTGTAAGCAGAGGCCACGGACTTCCTTTTGGCGCGGATCTTCAATCGCCAAAAGATCTTCCACAATCTACTTTTCGCTGTTTCGGGAGACGCTGTTTTTCTCCCGGAAATTCACACACATCTTTGGAATTTCTTTGCTAATATGTGCACGTTGTACCACGATGTTTTCCTTCACCGCAAGAACGTCAGCTAAGAGGGTTAAAACACATTAGTACACTACGGGATTCGAACCGAGGACCTGCAGATGACAAGTCAAGTTATTAACCCCTGAGTCACCAACGCTCTATAATTTTCTGTAATATACGTCTCTATAATATAAATTTGTATAATATAAGCTTTCCCCAGACTGGTAGCGTCTCTACGTGCTATTTATAGACTCCATTATCACATGTACTGAAAAACACCGTACAATGAAAGGCCACAAGTAATTCATTTACTTTCCAGTCGGGCCAGTTTCGCGTAACAGCTAAATTTAGCCTCGCCCGGGGTCGAGTTTAATACTTTGAGTGGCCCTCTAGGAATTTGGGCTTGTTTTTGTGTCCCTGAAAACGGGACGGCTTAAACAATGAATTTGTAAAGGAATTGAAAATTGAATATTCATACTCTACATAACTCTACATACAAAGGAATTTTGTAACCATTGTGCTGATATAATTCGATATTACTTTAATAAATAACACTTAGTGCCGTTCAATGGTTACTCAAAGTTTTCACATATAGCGGTTTTATCCATTTTATTTTTTTCTAAAACTTAATTTAAATGTTTTGCAAATTCGGTATGGAATGCCGAAAACGAAAATTCTTATTTTTTGTTTGCATTGAACTATTCTATGTCAATATTTTAAGTAATCATTAAACGGCACTAAGTGCTGCTTTTTATTATTTCCTTATAATGAGGCGAATCGTAACAGCACCATGGTTGCAAAATTCTTTTGTATAGTTTGTGTTGTAGTATCATCAGCTTCCTATACGTCCCACCGAGGGGCTCGGAGCCTACCCTAAGTTAGGGGTGACTTGGCCATAGTCAACCACGCTGGCCAAGTGCGGGTCGGTTGGCTTGACACATATCTTTGAATTTCTTCATAGATACATGCAGGTTGCATCACGATGTTTTCTTCACCCTTTTTTATTTTCGGCATTTCAACTAAAAGTAAACAAAAAACTATGATGTTTCCAGTATATTTATAATTTACATTTTTATTTAGGATTTTGATGCGATGCCAAAATTTTAATAAGAGTTCGTTACAATTTCGTATTTTAATTTATTATATCTGCGTGTCATCAAATGGCGACGTAATAAATCATTGGGTTACGATTTGTATTAATATAATATGTAATTGACTCCTTGATTCCAAAGAGTTACGTCTTTAACTCATAGACAACTCACAAAGAAAATAAAAAAAAAATATTTAAATGAAATTCGTACCTTTCGTAGTTTCTTTAGTTTTCGAAAAAGAAAAAATAGTTATGTATAAAAAACCTTTTGACGTCACCTTCTCTCAGTTCTGTCAATACGTCATAGTGAAACGACCGTAATCGATTGTAAATCTAAGTCTGCAAGTTAAATTGACTTCAGTTGATATAAGTAATAGAGTTCAAAATGTATTGGCGGCATCCGTGACGTCATAGAGCAGATTACAAACATTTGGGTCACGAACACTCACCAGAGTAGACGTTATGACGTCATTGATAAGCATTTGTTTGAGTTAAGGCTTCGATAAAATTATCGTTGCTGAGTTTTGATAATATCCCTAATGTATCAAATGAGGGTCGGGGTTTTCCTCTACTAATTGGCTATTTATTTTGATGATATACGTGAAAATAATGATAATGAAGTACATGTCTGGGTCAATAGGCTTTAAGTGGGCAACTATGCCTGCATGGTGAGCAATGGAATATTGAATTAATGACCGTACTTCGTATACTTTCCATATTACTACTAATTACATCGATCAGTATATCAAAATAAATATCATTTACTACACACAGGTGTACCTGACCGTGGGCTTCTGAACCCAAAATATCCGTTTAAAACATAATGATATCTCTATTTAGTCAAAGATAATGACAAGGTAGACGATGAAATTTATACGGAGAGATTGATCTCAGAAACTAACAGTACGTCTGAATTCGGCTGTAAGACATGTCGAATAATTTTCTAGGCAACTATGATTGAACAGACATCTGAATTGCTGTAGAAAATTCCTCTCATTTCTTTGTATATTTTTTCGTTATTTTGTCAAATAAAAATGATATTTGTATTTCTATATAAATAATACAAGATCGTGTTCCATTTGTTGAATAGCGTAATCTATCTTTATGTAGTACATACAGCTGGTACATTGCCAACTTACATCAAACAACAGAACTAAACTAAACGGTACCAGTGCCCTTTTTATGTCTTTTATATGTTGTGTGATGCAGACTTTATAATTACAATAAACTTGCAAGAATCAGCATCACCCGAGTAAATCTAACTAATCTTACCAACGCTAATATCATAAACTAGCTGTCGCCCTCGACTACGTCCGCGTGGATATAAAAAAACTTAATTGGTGAAGCCCACCCATCCATCCATCCACATCACATCCATCTAAACATTCGCAAAAAAAAAGAATAAATAGTATCCTATGTCTGTCTCCTGGCTCTAAGCTACCTCCTCGCCAATTTTCAGCCATATCGGTAAAGCCGTTCTTGAGTTATAAATAGTGTAACTAACACGACTTTCTTATATATATATAAGAGAAATCCAAATGGTTAGATGGATGGATGTTTGTTTGAAGGTATCCCTGGAACTGCTCAACGGATCTTGATAAAAGTCGGCACAGATGTAAAACATATTCTGGAAGTCACATAGGTTACATTAAGTTATTTTATAATTTCGTGCGGACGAAGTCGCAAGCTAATACATAAAGTAGATACCGTAGATTGTGTTGGAGTTTGTAATCTGCTGACATGTGCACTGGCTGGTTTTAGTCTAGTTTTAGTTTTATGAAAAAAGGTGTACATCTGTCATACGTAAAATATTTTTCATTGTCTTTCATAAATATATTTTCCCAAGTAAACTTGTATTATTCATCAGGTTATGGGCCCAGCCCAGCACAAAACCTAGTAAATATAAAACGTTTTTATAATTATGGCTCAGTCGGTGCGAATAGAGTTACTGGACAAAGATAATTATGAAACGTGGAAAATACAAGTACAAGCATTGTTAACGAAAACGGAAGGTTGGCAATACGATAGTGGAAGAATTGTAAGACCTTGTTCCACACCAGGAAGTGAAAAATTGACAGATGAATGGTTAGCAGCAGACGAAATAGCTTCCATCCAGCCTTCGCGTTCATCACCCGATAAAGCTTCATCTATAGATATTTCTATAGCTCCAGCAAAATGTTCATTTTCATAAAGCCTCTCACTATCTTCTTGATTACATTGCGTTGTTGTATTTTCTGTCATCTCATTTTGATTAACTTCTTGATTGGTTTCTCTAACATTATATAACTTCTTAGGCCTTCCACGTTGACCTCTTTGTATTTTCGGTCTTCCAGGCATTCTCTTTAATATTATCTGACTTGTCATATCCTCATTTGCTTCACCAGTTGCATTTTCACTTGCATTGCCATTATCGTTATTATCATTTATGTTATTTTCTTGTACTATTTCAATATCATCACATCTCGTATCTTTATTAAATACTACATCAATGATAGATTCATTATCTAATTTCTTATCCTTTTCGATAATCTCATTTCTATCTACATTACTGTCTTTACTTACGCAAATTTCATTGATTTTGATAATATGATTCTCTTGAAATTTCACATCTCGTGCAATAACAACTTTATGTTCACCTGGTATCCATATTCGATATCCTTTAGAAGTTCGTGGGTATCCTACCATTATGCCTTCTCGAGCACGCGCGACAAACTTATCTTTATTGGGCGTCTTGTCTAAAACAAAACATTTAGAACCAAAACATCGCATGTACTCAATGTTGGCTGGTTCTCCATACCACATGTTATACGGCGTATCTCCATTAAAAGTATTAGTCGGACAACGATTTCTAATATGACAGGCAGTTGCCACTGCATCAGCCCAAAAACATTTAGACAGTCCCGAAGACAATAACATACATCTAGCCATCTCAGTAAGAGTACGATTCATACGTTCACTCACAGAGTTCATTTGAGGTGTATGTGCTACCGTCAAACGACGTTGGATTCCTTCGGTTCTTAGAAAATCATCGAATTCTTGGTTGCAGTATTCGCCACCGTTGTCAGACTGAAGAGCTTTAATTTTCATACCAGATTGTTTTTCAACAAAAGTTTTATACGATTTAAACGCGTCCAATACTTTACTTTTCTTACTAAGCAAGTACACTTCGCACCAACGTGTACTGTCATCTATAAAAGTGACAAAGTATTTTGCTCCACCTAGAGATTCGGTTCTCATTGGTCCAACCACGTCCGAATGGACAATCATTAATTTGGTGTTACATGGGCCTCTCGTCTTCAAGAACGGTAGTGTAGTCATTTTTCCCTTCGTACATGTTTCACAGTCATATAATACATTCATATCGTCTGTCTTAACATCAAATCCGTAAGTATTCAGTAATTTCACAAGATCTCGTGCATTCAAATGACCCATACGCTCATGCCACAAACGTATATCCACATTCATAGCAATTAATGCGTCGTTCATTCTATTCTTTACTTCTCTCACTCTGTATAAGTTACCCACACGATCGGCTGTCATTTTGACAATGCCCTTGTTATCAGTGACATAAGCAACGTCACGTTTAAAAAGAACATTATGACCATTGTCAGTAATTTATAATATATTTATTAATATATTAATAAATATATTAATAAATATATTAGAAATATCTATAGATGAAGCTTTATCGGGTGATGAACGCGAAGGCTGGATGGAAGCTATTTCGTCAGAGGTTCAGAGTTTGATTAAAAATAATACTTTTGATATTGTTTTGAAGCCCGACAACTGTGATGTTGTAGGATGTCGCTATGTTTTAACAAAGAAACAGAACATTGATGGTACTGAAAAGAAAAAGGCAAGACTTGTAGCCAAAGGTTATAACCAACGATATGGAGTAAATTATTTCCAAACGTACGCTCCGGTAGCTAGACTTCAAACTGTAAGGTTATTGTGTGCTCTTGCTGCAGAATTTGATATGGAAATTCATCAAATGGATATTAACACAGCGTATTTAAATGGAATGCTTGATGAGGAAATTTATATGAGGATTCCAGAATATTTAGAGAAAACTTTAAAATATATTATAGAAAATGATAGTATAGATGAAAATATTGTGATGCGGGCAAAAAGGATGTTGAAGGATCTACAAGGCGGTGGTAATATATGTATACTGAAAAGGTCGTTGTATGGATTAAAACAATCCGGACGACAGTGGTACATACGTTTAAATGAAAAATTAGAAAAAATGGGAATGAAACCTACACTTAATGAACCTTGTTTATATTATAAGAAAAATGATGATGGTCAATTACTTCTAGTGACTATATATGTGGATGATATTCTTATAAGCTGTAAAGATAAGCAATGGATTCTACAGTTTAAAAGGGAGTTAGCAAAAGATTTCGACTTAAAAGATTTCGGAGAAGCAAAGTATTGTTTAGGCTTAGAAATTGAAAAATGTCAGGATGGTGTAAAGCTTTCTCAAAGAAAATATATTAAAGAAGTTTTGCAGAAATTCGACATGGAATATTGCAATCCTGTATCAACGCCACTTGAAGTCGGCATGAAATTTTCAAAAAGTGTTGAGACAACGTATCAACAGTCATGGCCGTACAGAGAACTAATTGGTTCCCTTATGTATATAGGTATTGGAACTAGGCCAGATATTTGTCATACGATCTCGAAACTTGCTCAGTTTACGGAAAATCCGAGTAAGTTACACTGGAAATGTGCAAAACGTGTGCTGAGATATTTAAAGAAAACTATAAACCATTCTTTATTTTATAAGAAATCTGGAAAATCATTATATGGGTTTAGTGATGCAGATTGGGGCAATTGCTTGATTGATAGATGTTCCTATTCTGGATATGTGTTTATACTTGGCAACGCCGCGATATCTTGGAAATCGCAGAAACAGAAATCGGTAGCTACATCTTCGACGGAAGCTGAATACGTGAGCCTGGCAGAATCTATGAAAGAGAGTATATATTTGAATAGTTTATTAACTGAATTAGGTTTGGTTGAGCTTGCTAAGGTGGTGATGCATGTTGACAATAGAGGTGCGATTTGTTTGTCTGAAGATCCTAAATTTCATAACAGAAGCAAACATATTAATATTAAATTTCACTTTGTACGTAGTATTGTGAAAGAAAAATATTTAACCTTAAGGCATCTGTCAACGGATTTAATGATAGCTGACATCTTTACTAAAGCTTTGCCAATATCGAAACATTTATTTTGCGTAAAAGGTTTAGGGCTTGTAGATAATGCAGATTAAAGGGGGCGTGTTGGAGTTTGTAATCTGCTGACATGTGCACTGGCTGGTTTTAGTCTAGTTTTAGTTTTATGAAAAAAGGTGTACATCTGTCATACGTAAAATATTTTTCATTGTCTTTCATAAATATATTTTCCCAAGTAAACTTGTATTATTCATCAGATTGCACATCCATACCGCCGCGAAATCTGCTCAGAACCGAAGCAAACCCAATTAACCTTGATTTAGTTTTTTGGCGTTGGTTAACAGGCCTAAAGCATGTAATTACAACACCTTAAACAGCAATATGGAATCGAGATGCCGAATGAAATTGAATTATTTTTCTTCATTTTTGTATTATGACTGGTTACCAAAATACTTTTGCAGGCCCAACTCCATTAAATAAAAGTGAGGCGTTCGATGCGTATATTTTACCCGCAGTATACATTTAGGGTATGTTTAATGTCGCTAATGTTGATGTATGCGCGCCTTTATGTCGTGTCTACGGAAACTGTCACTCACTTCCGCTCCATGAGTTTTCTTTGTCACGGTCTAGTCATTCATCTTCGCACAAGAACACTGTTGTAACACAAAATTGTTTATTTAATTGATAGATATTACTTACATATAAAAAAATATTAGAAAAAAAACTGAAAACTTCAGCAGAATAACCTAATTTATCTCAAATGTTCCATTGATCAAGTTCTTTTTTTTTTGTGACTGAGTAGTCGCTTGAAGAGGCATTTACAGCTTCACCGGGCATGAGGTGGCCGAGCGCAGATGGCGCTTAGCCTGAACCTCGTTTAAGGGTAACAAAACTCGAGGGCTCCCTTAGGAGCCTCGGCTCGGGCTGTTAGTTCGTTATGATCAAGTTCTATTTCAATTAATTTAAAGGCGACTTTTTTTAATTTAAATCAATGCTTGGAAGAACACAGTTATTTCATACTAGCGGTCGCCCGCGACTCCGTCCGCATGATATTAATACCTATACCAAATTTCAGCGAAATCCATACAGCCGCTCTGGAGATACCTTCTAACATACATCCGTCCAACCAAACATTCGCATTTATAAGATTACAAAAAAAACTATTTATTAATTGAATTAACAAGAAACTATAAACACATGTGATCATTTAAAAAGGATAATAAACGTGTAGTAAATCATGGCGCAGACTTAAATTCCCTCCTAAGTGAAGGCATTAATTAACATGGAGGCTCCATTAAAGGCTAGAGAGACTCCGACGTCGGCGAGTCGCTATCAGGCTCACGTTACTATGAATTAAATAAGTGACCCACTTTCCAGTGATTTACTGCAGATGCATTACTTGATTGATTATTAAACAGATTTATAACGTTGTATAGATGAGATTTACGTCATTATAAAGAATTAGAACTAGAAATACTGACGAGGAAATATACTATTTTTGTGCGTTCTCTCCCTAGATTAAAAGGCAACGCATCTGCAATTACAAATGTCTATGGTCAGCAGGCACTTCATTATTTCAGCGAATTCATTTGGCCAGTTGCTTTTATGACACCTTATGATACAAAAAAATGTCCTGAGTTTGTGATGTTGTAACTACGTCATACTATGTTAAATTGACAAAGCCTCACCGCGGTGATCACGCGGTGTCGCATCGTTGATAAAATTGTGCACAATATTACTCGGCTTAGTTCTTGTTCATTTCTGTGCACTTTTTACGAATTCATATCAAATTTCAACATTTTGCGTCATATCCAGTGAGATATAATGAAAGCGTTGTATTTTTACCATGCCGTCCATCTTATAATTGAGTTCGCCCACAATCTGTTTTGTATTACGTGAACCCGTTTCGCTTGCACTTGAGTGTACGTACTTGTAATAGTGTAGTGTACACACGTCAGCAATATGATTCATAAACGCAATCATATCTTTCAAAATAATAAACTCAGAAATACAAATAAAACGCAAAGATTTTTACTTAAAAAGTTTCGAAATATAGAAGCAACAATTAAATTTTTAATTAAAATCATTCACTATTTTTCCGTTGGAAATTAGGTAGCGTAACAAGTCACGGCTAATCGGTCAAAAAAGGGACAGCTGTGGTGTCAAATCGTCTTCATCTAGCTATGTGTAAATCAGCTCTGAACCGATTCATAAACTCATCAACAACTAAATTGGCAGCTCATAGCTCATTTCAATGTATAATATAACTACGAGTCGACGAGCCGCGAACCGCATGCTGACTATCAGTTCGCAGGTCAATACGCAAATCATAACTCTATGCAGGTTCAAATTGATTTGCGAACCGGATCACTGATTTGCTTACCACATATGAGTCGTGAACTGATCTGTAGATAATTTTTTGTTGTGTTACCCATGTCTATTCTCATGCCTTGTATTAGATACAACAATTAATGAAATAGTTTGGTAATCAATTAACGAAAGGACTAAGTACTCGTACATATAAGTTTTTTTAGAAGGAGTCGTAATGAAATAAATCAATTGGGTTAAAAGCCTAACACGTAAATTACTAACTCGTTGAGTGCTTGTAACATTTTAGCACGCATTCGTTACGTTACTATTGGGTCGTAGTAAAACAGAAGTGTCGGCTCCCGAATTAGCCCGTTGTATCGATTCGGACGAGATCCGAGCAAGTAAACATGCCAGACAGCCGGGGTATTTTCGACGTGGCATCTGATAATACGAAACTTACCAGATAACTTTTTAGGGTTCCCTATCAAGTACAACTATAATACGACTAAATAAAGTTGACACTTTGTAGGTTTTCTTTTAAATCACCTAGTAAACGAGTTTTTTTTGTCTTTGCTTAGTGAGATATATATTCATCAAACATTTAGACAACAACCATCCAATCGATCAACCATCAAAAAACCATCTTACTAATATTGTAAATGCGAATGTTTGGATGGATGTTTGTTTGATGGTATCTACAGAACGGCTGTATGGTTGCTCTGAAATTCGGCATAGACGTAGAACATAGTCTAGAATAACAAATGGGCTATGAACTAAGTTTTTTTTTTAATTCGGCACGTAAGCCAGAATAATTTGACAAATACGTTTGTAAAAAAATTGTTTTCGGAACGTTCACGTATAAGTTTTAGTAAGCGTAAAAATCCTACATATTCTATTTATAGCTGCATACTTAAAACTTTTGCCCAAAGTAGCAGATGTTACTAATGCTAGTTTTCCTGTTAAAATATCTTTCGTGGAAATATCTTAATGAGTTATTACTTGGGATATTTCTTTAGGTTATTATCCTTTCTTTGTTTTTATCTCTCTGTTTTCTTTATCATTCGTATATGAGGGGGACGGAACATCTTCAACACGTCGGGTTACATCGGATATCTTTATAGCCATTACATACTAGCTGTCGCATACGATTATATCCGCTCGAAATTAAAAATGAATGATTATTCTTCCGGATTTTACAGATTATAAGAGCAGTTCTAGAGACACAATAAAAACACACAATCTAAATTTTCGCATTTATATATATAAGATAAGATCATTACGAACTGTTAACCGTGGGGTCCTAAAACCGAAATTTCTGTATAAAACATATCGACATACCTGTCATTATCTTTAACACAATCAGAGATACCAATATGTTTTAAACGGAGATTTCGGATTTAGAAACCCACGGTTAGTCAACGTCCATTCACCTTAGTTGCATTCTACGTAAGACGAATTTTATCACCACTGCGTGCGCCAACGAAATAGTTAATTGCACTTTTATATGCTCATTTACCTCGGCGGTGACGGAAAATATCTAATCTGGAAATAGATATTCTAAATTTAAATGTTTTGCATGACATCTTAATCTTATATATAAAATTTTTGTGTCACAATTTTCGTTCCCTTACTCCTCTGAAACGACTTGACCGATTCTCACGAAATTTTGTGAGCGCATTGAGTAGCTCTGAGAATCGGCCAACATCTATTTTTAATCCCGCGCGGACGGAGTCGAGGGCGACAGCTAGTAATATTGTAAATGCGAATGTATGGATAGATAGATGAAGGTATCTCTAGTACGGCTGCATTGATGTCGGTGAAATTTGGCATAGATGTAGAACATAGCATGGAGGAGCACATAGGCTACTATGTTTGTTTTAATTCCGCGCGGAGAGGTCAACTACGTAAAAGAAAACAAAAAAAAAGTTTAGTCTTCTATGTTTTTTCTTTATAATAACAAAATGCATATGTAATATGAAAAATCTGTGAATGAAGAACGTTTTAAAAATATAAATGGGATGGGATTGTAAAGGAAATCACAATTAAAAAAATCAACGTGATTTTTCACTGCATGAACATCATTGAAAAATAATCATTTCTGTTTTGTTTTTTCAAAGAAATATGCTGGATGAAAATGTATTATATTTTCACTCAGGTAGGAGTAATCCGTCATTTGGCTGTAGCGATATGTCAGACGTATATCAACTCGTCTGAAAAATCCAGCTTTTCTTTTTGAAGAATAAACTACGATTTCTTTAAGACATGAATGAATAACAAAAGACAAACAAAAGGTATTTGCGTTCCATTCAAACTTTGCTAAAAGCATAGAAGGGTATTCACCTGTCTAGACAGATTTAACCATGACAATTGGGCAAATTACATTACATTCGAATTACTATCATGTATGAAGAACTAGCTGTCGCTCGCGACCTCGTCCGTGCGGATTAAAAAAAATATTAAGTAGCCTATGTGTTCTTCCAGACTATGTTCTACATCTATGCCAAATTTCATCAAATCAAATAGAAACATCCAACCATCCATCCAAACTTTCGAATTTACAATATTCTGGTTGTCGCCCGCGACTCCGTTCGGGCAGAATTGAAAAAATCTTAAGTAGTCTATGTGTCCCTCCTGACTATGTTCTACATCTATAGCAAATTTTAGCGAGATCCATGCAGCCGTTTTAGAGAAACCTGATAACAAACTAACATTCTAACAACTAACTAAACATTCACATTTATAACATTAGTAAGAAGTAAGATTTGTAGACAAGCGCTGTGAGAAATTATCCCAAACATTTGATCTGTAATTTATGAACAGTCGTGAAAGCAGACATGTTTAGGAGTGTTGTGGTGTGCGCAACATGTTTATAAGCATGCTGGCTTTATGTAGTAATTGATTGCGTAGTTTCTAATCAAATATATCATTGTAATACTAAAATATGTAGAAACGCCTGCGCATATTCTCGCTAACGGTGAAACTACGAATAAAGGAACAATTTAAACTTTTTTACGTATTAATTTTTCCGCAATGTATTAAGTAGCTAGCAATCGCCAGCGAATCCGTTCGCGTTGAATTAAAATAAAACTTAATTAGTTACCTATGTGTTCTTTCAACCTATGTTTTACATCTATGCTAAATTTCATCCAGATCCATTCAGCCGTTCTGGAGATACCTTCAAACAAACATCCATCCATCGAAACATTCGCATTTATAATATTAGTAAGATGAATAATAAGTGGAAGTATTAAATATTTTATAATAAAGTAAATATAATAAAGTAAATATAATAAAGTTTATTACATATGCGAATGTACTAATTTATATACATCGATGTATTTATGTTTAGATGGATGGATGTTTGAAGGTATCTCCGTAACGGCTGAATGAATCTCACTGAAATTTGGCATTGTATAACATTGTCTGGAAGAACACATTAGCTACTTATTAAGTTTTTTTAATTCCGCGCGGACGAAATCGCGGACGACAGCTAGTATTACATAAATAAAACGTATCTGTCATTGAATTTGTTTATTACAGAAGCAATTCTAACAACTGAAAAGATCTGTTCCAAAATTTCAATATCTCATAAAATAATTGTAAAACGAAAATAATAAAGTCGACTACGATATGTGATTATGTAGGAGGCTCGGATATTACAAGATGGAGTCGTAAAGAGAACGATTGGTGGTTCTGGAAATAGTTCTATACCTGATTAAAAGTGCTCAGTGCGTACGTAAACATTGCAGAGTTCTTTGATACAATTTATTTCACGAGGAAAACATTTATTTTTCTACATATACAAACTCCTTATCTTGATAATTTTATGCTGACAATGTTCTAGAACAGAGGTCTATGTAAATTATGAATACTCGTTAATTCTGGAATTTATAACTAATAATTGACTTTTGCTTGTATCTTTTTTCTCAGTATCTATGTATTATTAATTACCCTGTTTTTTTCTTTTTTTATAATTGTATGGGACGTGCAGCGTGAACACCGAGGTGTTCAACAACGCCCATAGACATCAGTAGTACCAGAAGAACCGTAGACGCACCGTAATACGATGATTATGTACTAAAGAAGATCAAAATTTAAAACAATTATCTACTGCTTTCTTAGTATAGCAGTTGCCTGAGACTTCGTCCGCTCGGAATTACAAAAATCTAATGATCGAGTTAGCCTATGTCACCCCGGGACAGTAGCGCAGTGTAGTTTCCCAACATTGGAAGAATTTTTCAAATCGATTTAACAATTTCTGAACCTATTTAATATAGAAAATCAATTAAATATTTTCTCTTCGTAATTTTAACTTAATGATATGATGATGATGATAATGATGAGGATCAATTGAAGTGTAAGTAAAGTCAATTAAAATTTTTAACCAGCTTTTAAGCAAATAAAACAATATCTTGTTTTCGAAATGCATAAGCATTAAAATTAATATGAAATGATTATTTAATCTTTGAAATATTATCGCTTAGTTACAATAATATGAAAACATTTTAATCATTTATGTATGCTCATCTTACAAAAGCGACGGAATCAATTTGTGAAGCAGCAAGTCTCGTGATTATCTTTGTGCCAGTTTCAAAGGGAATTTACAATTTAACCATTCTCAGCACTGTCTAGTGTCGACTTTCCAGCTCCGAATAGAAGGTAAACTGTACATAGAATATTATAGTGACAATGATTTTAAAACAAGTTTAAAGGAAAGTTAACAAAATGGAAATATTTTCCATAGAATTATTACATATATTATTCATCTTTCTATGTATATAAAAGAAAGTCGTGTTAGTTACAGTATTTATAACTCAAGAACGGCTTTACCGATATAGCTGAAAATTGGTGAGGAGGTAGCTTAGAGCCAGGAGACGGACATAGGATACTATTTATTCTTTTTTTTCTCGAATTTATGCCTTGAAGAGCTGCTTTACTACTACTTAATTATATTATAAAAGAGATTGTTTAGATCGATGGATGGATAGATGGATGGATGTTTGTTTGAAGGTATCTCCAGAATGGCTGAACTGTCTAGTCTGAAAGAACATCTAGACTACTAATTATATTTTATTTTAAATCCGCGCGAACTGAGTCGCGTGCGACAGCTAGTTATGTTATAAAGTTTTTAATAAGAAATGAAATTGGGATACACTTCTAAGAATTATCCAAATTATCTATCAAAGATGAAATTAATATTTTATAATAATATCTAATATTTAATTCGTAAAATCGAAATTATATTTCATTCGTTTGATATTTGATTACATAATTAAATAGTAATTTCAATATTTTAAGGCAAAAAAACTTATCTTGTATTGTAAAATGTAAAAATAAACACGATTTTTTCATATACAAAGAAAGTCTGTAACAAAATTCATGTGAAAAGCCAAATGAAGTAAGCACACTCAAGATCTTCAGATCGCTTAAGTGCTTTAACGACTCTCAAACTGTGTATTCTCGTTTATTTAATTATGAATACAATTAATTGATGCTTGAAGACAAGTGACGAATAAATACAAAGACGATGACGACTTGTTTCGGAGTAAAATAACTTAGTATACTCTTGCAAAGTTAAGTTAATATGTATTATAACACGCAAGTTTGGATGGATAATGAAAATATATGTTGAGTGCCATATACCAAATTAGCTAGACAGGTCTTGATAAAATTTGCAAAAAAGATAGAAAAGAGTCTAGGATACGGATAATAGGGTTTACTCATTTCATCTGAAATCGTGGACTACTAGTCTTAAATGCGAAAGTTTAGACGGTTGGTTGTTTGAAGGTATCTCCGGAACGGATATATAGATTTTGATGAAATTTGGTATAGATGTAGAACATCGTTTGGAAGACAAATAGTCTATTAAGGTTTTTTTTTAATTCCGCGCGGACGGAGTCACGGGCAACAGCTAGTAAAGTATAATTATTTACTCATACTTAAAGTCTCAGTTACTGCTTTTGCCAATAGATAGTTCAACGCTAAAGTTATCCATACATTATGTATTTTGTTGTGAATTATTGACTTATGATTCATTTTTCCTGCTAATTCTTCCAGCTGTTGCTCATATTTTTCATTTCAAAATCAAGGCCATTCAACTCTTTCTATAAGTTCGCAAATAAAAAAAGATGTTACAGAAATAACATAGCAAAACAAGAAAAGTTTATTTTACTATTTTCATGATTTTGTATTTTATTACAGACAGCTGTTTGTGATGTTAAAGAGTGTTTTCTGTCTCATTAGATATGTAACGATATGGATACGTTCATGAGTTGCTATAAGTCAATGGAAATGACTCGACACCCATCATTTAAATAGAAAAAAATAAAACACAATCACCGTAATCAGTACTCCAAAGCCGATCAGAACATCTGTCTGGACGTATTTAATTATCAATTAAAAAAATGTATAACACAGAGCTATAAATTTTTAGATATTCATTTTTAATTCAGAAAAATATTGATTAGCATTACATGGGATCAGATCAAAGACTCCGATGGCTGGGCCACCTCATGAGGATGGGGGAAGATCGAAAGGCCAAAGCAGCATACCTCGGGACCCCGATTGGCCGCCGACCCATCAGTCGGCCCAGGTACCGCTGGCGAGACGCCGTAGAGCTGGATCTGCGGGAGCTTCAAGCGATGGACTGGCAGGAGAAGGCGCAAGACAGGCGACTTTGGCGATCTCTTGTGTCGGAGGCCAAGACCCACTTTGGGTCGATGCGCCAGCGGAGTAAGTAAGTAAGCATTACATGGTTTAAGAGTGTCGATGGGTCAGGGATTAAACACTTGATTCGACTGCAGGTCCTGATTTCAAATCTCATGTGTTATAGATTTACATATATACATTTATCCGACGGTCTTAAGATGAAGGAAAACATCGTGATGCATATATCTACGAAGAAATTCATCTATATGTGTGAAGCAAACCCGCACTGGGATTTGCATATTTGACTATGGCTTAGTCACTCTGACTGTGTTTAGAAGCCGAGCCTCTCAATGGGGAGGATATAAAGTTGATAATTAAACATGGCTTCGAAAAAGTCTAAGCCAATTCAACTTAAAATTAATCTAAACGTGAATTATCAGTTGACACCTGTTATGTTCCCACTTTAGCGGTCTGACAGCGTTCCTGTCGGCTTTGAGATTATGCCTTGTTTCATTTACATAATTTTGATGAACTCTTGCGACGTCAATCCACAAAGGTGAATTAGGTGTTAGAGTTTTTATCCGACAAGCTAAGGTTAACAGTATAATTATTTATTGTATTTTCATAAATTACACTAACTATTATTAATTAATGTAAACCCATCCGCACTTGGCCAACGTGGTTGACTATGGCCTGATCACCCTTAAATTAGGGTAGGCTCTGGGCCCCTCGGTGTGGACGTATAGGAAGCTGATGATGATGACGATGATTAATGTAGTTTTAAAATTGTTATTATTATAAAATAAATCTATTTTTATGATATGTTACAATTCATTTAAATGCTCTTACGCAATAAATTGCTACTTTTTTTAAGGATACATTCCAAGTGTATTATTAATATTAAAAACCAAGAGCCGCATATGTTACCCATGTTTGATTCCCACCATGTAATAACTAAAATTAAAACCGTTTAAAAATAACTTCAAAAAAGTACTGTAAGTTCCATAATCCGTCATTAAGTGGGTCCCTCGCCGTGGGTTTCTGAAACCAAAATCTTCGTTTAAAACATATTGTTATCTTTATTTTGTCGAAGATAGTCACAGGGATGACGATATTTTTATACAGATATTTTGGGCTCAGAAACCTACGGTAAGTGTATTACCACAGTTTGAATTACCACCGAATCATCTACACTAAGTAAAACACGTTAATAACTATTTTTTAAATTTTATAATATCTTTATTGATCTCTTGTGTCGGAGGCCAAGACCCGCTTTGGGTCGATGCGCCAGCGGTGTAAGTATCTTTATTTCGATTCTATGTATATTTCGTATCAAACATTGTTAGGTTATTGATTTTAACTTTTGTTTTTTAGGTTATATTTAACCTAAAGGGTGTCATATAAAATACATTTGAAAACTAATGAACCAACGATATTCTTCTAGTATTTTTCGTAACAATTAAGTAATGTTTATAGTTAGATAAAAAGTAAATAATAAACTTATCATCACTGTCTTCCAGTGCCGAGAACTAGTAGAAAAACATTTAACCGTCCCTTTTTTACCTTTCGTAAAAACTGAGATGACACTATTTTTGTAAATGTGTTTCTTCTGTGAAACATCACGGTTACATTAATTACAAACGTACGATGTAATTTGTCAACAATGCGATAAACACGACCTACGATAGCAAGGTTACTTATAAATATATAATTATTTCTCTCTAAAACCAAACTATCGGTCGCTTACTACTTGTATATAGCAGCTCACTATACGTCCGCACCGAGGGACTCGGCGCCTACCCTAATTTAAAGGTGACTAGGCCATAGTCAACCACACTAGCCAAGTGCGGGTTGGTTGACTTCACACATATCTTTTAATTTCTTATCAAATAAGTACAGGTTGCAACACGATGTTTTCCTCGTCCGTAAAAACGTCAGATAAATTTACATATGTAAATCGGAAATCGAAAAACACATTGGCGCATGTCGGAATACGAACCCAGGATCTGCAGATTGCAAGTCAAATGCTTGACCCCTGAGCCACTGACGCTACTTACTCGGCGCAAAATAAAAAAGTTGCTTATAACATTCCCGCATACATTAACAATCTTCCAGTGATAGTAAGATTGGTGGACAAGTAGATCAAAATTAAAAAAAAATGGCAACGTTTTTTTGTAACGAAAATACATCGTATTCGCGAAACATGACATTTATTTTTTTCACTTTACATACACACTTTAATATTATTATTTTTGTAAAGAACTACGGTGAAGCCGAAAATGTGTCAATAATTGCCTGAATTAAACGATTACAATTTACGGCTAGAATTTTCAAGCAATGAAAAATAACTAATTCGTTTATCATTTAATACAGCACTGAAATATCTTGAAATTGGCAAGGGAATTCTTTTTTCCTAGAATTTTTAATCTAAGTAAACATTTGTATAAAGTTAGATGCAATTTACTTAATAGAATTTTTCGCGAACAAAACTTTTGCAACAACGGAAGTAGTTTTGAGGAAAATCTAATTTCGTTTTACGGTCTGAATACTTATATGCATAATATACACGCCACCAAAAGCAAATCCCTTCTTTCAATTTATGTATTTACTAGTTGTCGCCCGTGACTCTATCCGCGCAGAATTTCAAACAAATTTATTTAATAGCCTATATGTTCTTCTAGTTGTTCTACATCTATACCAAATTACAGCGTAATCTATTCAGCCGTTGTTGAGATGCCTTCAAACATCCATCCATCTAAACATTCACATTTATAATATAAGTAAGAAGTATAATTACGTTCTAACAATATGTGTGATTTTCTGTTTTCTTTTGTTTCGTTTCATGATATTCCAAAAAAATCTTCGATCTTCTTTTGCCAAGGTCATTAGATTAAAGTTTAGTATTACTCTCCACTGTGAAAAAGTGTCGAATTGATACAGATGTGGTCAGCTTGCGATTGCAGCTGTCCAACAGCCACAGTTGCTCGTAACATACCGAGCGAACCTCGAAGTCGCTTACACAATGCACTCACGATTATTGCGGTGATTGCTATCTGGAGAATCCCACGAAAATAGAGGTATCGTAGCCACATGTACCAATGTTTAAATGAATGAATGGATGTTTGTTTAAAGGTATCTCCAAAACGGCAGCATGGATTTTGCTGAAATTTGGCACAGATGTAGAACATTGTCTTTAAAAGCTGCTTATTAAGTTTTTTTTTAATTCCACCCGGACGGAATAGCGTGCGACAGCTAGTGTTTATATAAAGCCTAAGTCTTCTTAAAAAGTCCCTAAGTATCATTAAAAAATGATTGATGTTAAATAAAAGCAGGCAAATATATAAACCTTTGAATCTACTAAACTTTAACACATTCTGGCCTTTTGAGTGAAATATTTCTGCAAAGTAATGTTCATGTTATTAATTATTACCGCATCAGTTAACAGATTAAAATTATTTAATGGAGTTAACATAAACTGCTAATAAATTAATATACATATATTAAACTATATTTAACTTCAATATGATAATCTGTCTGTGCTTGTATGGATGTTTGTTAGACGGTATCTTCAGAACGGCTGCATAGATTTCGGTTAAAGGCATACATGAAGAACATAATCTGGAAGAGCACATAGACTACTTTTTTTTTAATTTTGCGCAAACGGAGTCGCAGACAACAGCTAGTATTAATATATGATGTGCAACTATAAGAATTTAGATACTATTAATAATTCAAGATAATACAAGTGCTGCTTAGTTCCGAGCAATTAATTAAAAGTGGGTTTCCACTTGCACAAAAATATATTGCCATCTTTATCATTCTCCTTGAAAAAAAACAGAGATGAAATTATTTTTTGTATCTTTTCTCCAGTGGAAACGCACTGTAATGTGTGGTTTAATAACACTCGTTGACAAGTACTGATAAATAGATAAATGCAACACCCTGTTTATATCAACATCGTACTAATAAAGTGACGTGAAACTACTAATTAATATTAAAATTACGCTACATTTTATAATTCAATATGCTTCAACGGTGAAAATATTGCACGGACGATATTTATTTTGTATATAAAATTAACTGGAAATAACTCAATTATATTAAATCGATTTAAAATTGATTAATACGACACACAATTTTGGCATCACCTCTATGATCAATGATTACTAATTAAACACTATTTATAAAAAGATTACTCATTAATTATTTAATGAATTTAAATTTGACTATTACTTTTTACTATTTTAATCCGTGAAGGAAAACATCGTGATGCAACCTGCACATATCTAAGAATAAATTCAAAGATATGTATGAAGTCAACCAACCCGCACTTGGCCAGCGTGGTTGACTATGGCCTAATCACCCTTCACTTAAGGTAGGCTCCGAGCCCCGCGGTTGGGACGTATAGTGAGCTGATGATGATGACGATTCTATTATTCTTTCTTTTTTTTATAATACATGAATAAAATTAGAGCTAAAAACTAATCAAAGATCGATCGATTTTTATTTCTATTCAAGGTACCATATTTACTTAATATATGAACTACATTACTCAATATTCTGGCATAGTTTTTAATATAAATTCAGTAGGAGACAAAATGAGATGGATGCTCTGAATATTAATTAAAGCTAAGGTCAATAAGGAATCGGTAGTCGTTTCTAATTCCAAAGCGTTCTATTCAATCGTTCAAAGAGACGGTTGTTATTGCTTTCCACAGACTAATGAACAAAGAAAATTTATCGTTACTTTGTTGTAATAAGTTCGAACAGTGTCCAATGTATAAAGTCATTTTTGTAAGGTCACGCGGAGATAAAACAAATCTAGTCTTACTAATATTATAAATGTGAATGTTTAGATGGATAGATGGACGGATGCATGAATATTTGTTTGACGGTATCTCCAGAACGGCTTAACTGATCTTGCTGAAATTTAGTATACATATAGAACATCGTCTGGAAGAACACTTAGGCTACTAATTATGTTTTAATTAATTTTGCGCGGAAGGAGTCGCGGGCGACCGCTAGTTTGAATATACCCTGTGTCATCCGGGTATGGTGTAGCTTTGCAACAGTGATTTTTGTAAATTGGTTAAGTAGTTTAGGAGCCTATTTAATGCAAACAACAAATTTTACTTTTTTAACATTTTTAATACTATAAATTAACTAGTTTTTTTAAAGAGATTCGAAAGGATATGTTATGTTTTTTTTTTCAAAAAAATCTTACCGTCTATTATTTCTTATATAGTTAAAGGCAAATTATCAATCATTCTACTGATTTTTACATGAGTTAATTGTGTTTTTTTTCTATTCAGTGATTTCAGCAATCACCCGTTGGCTTCTCAAACCCGGACACAGCGTAGAGTTTACAAATCAATACTAATATTTAACAGATGTTGAAATAAAAACGAATTGACCAATTTTATGGCTTTTTTTAACAATATAAATTATATTAACGTTTCTAACACTTTACAGTGATCGTGGTTAGGAGGCTGAGATGTTTAACGTCTTTAGATCCATTACCGTCCGATTTCAACAATAAATTTTGCTCTGATAAAAGCAGAATAAAGTCAATTTATCTTTGGATGCTACTGTTTTATAATCCGTTTAATATTTATTTATTTGCCTCATGCTTTTTTAAAATGAAATTATTCAAAAAAGAAAAACATTCTCATTATGAGAATAGTTTAATAACAGAACTTAGGTTTCATCTATCTGGTTTTCTGCCTACATTATTTATATCAGTTAAGTTAAATAGAATTCCAGCCTCAAAGCTCATAACTAACGACCCGACTTGCGGTACAAAGTTAAGTCTTTAGTCTCTAATAGTAAGTTTGCATTATTGATATTAGCTGACTTTGATAACTTCTCCTTTGCTCTACCTCAGATACATAACCTATCAAAGGCCCTCGCCTCGCCAACCGCACCCGTTTGCATTGCTAATATGCATAATGAACGTCCATTACAAGCTTCAGCTCACTTCATTATTAAAATTACCACAAAGGGTGTGGCAAAGCAATATTACCAAGAATTGAGTTAATAAAGTTGAACATAGTATATACGAATTACCATTGTCTCTCTCACTCTTTTTTATGTGAGTTTCTCTGTAATGATACACACGGACAGATTAAAATCGTTAATTTGTGTATACCATCATAATGTACATATATAAAATGCGAATATTGAAAAACAAATCGGATCCAACCTAGACCTACAGATTCTAAATCAAGTTCAACCGACATTATAAATGTGTCGAAACTTAAATCAATAGTTGGTGTTGATCTACTTCTTTGAATAATTTATGAAATATTATATTTATTTAAAGTACCAGTGCTTTACTAAGAAACAATATTCAAAATTAAAAAGATAGACGGCCAATCTATTTGTTATTTTAACATGCTTACGCACGTACTAATATTATATTTATTCCTAACCGCGTGCCCAGCACGATCTTTACAATAATGCTTCTGTTCAAAACTAACACCAACTAAAACAAATAACACGTCAAAACAATTATTATAATCCAACCGCAAAGTTACAGATTATAAAGTAATTAGGGTTGTCATTTACAAGAAAAAATTATAATTAAATTATAAAACATTACAGATACATTGTTTTTATTTTTTGTTGTTTTTGAGTTTACATGTTTTTTATGCTTGTATATATTCATGCATCAACACGTAGTTAAAAAATCTTGTTTTTTTTTTAAACAAAAGAGATAGTCATTGTGAAAATGAAATAGGTTCAATTTTCAGTAAACCAAAGTTAAATTCCGTAGATCTTGCTATAGGACAATGTTTCTGAAGAACTTATTGATTCTTTTATGTCCTAATTTAGTTCAAGGTATTCTTTAAGAAACGCGGACGGAATAAATATTTTTTTGTATTAAGATTTACATTAACCCAATGTCGGGATTATTATGCTGTCCATTATTTTTATTCGTAGTATGTTTCTTTTTTATTTGTTTTGTTTTCCTTTTATAATTTCACATCTATGAGTACGGTAAAAATAGTGTTTAAATACATTTTAATTGTAATTATTTGCTTACGAAAAAAAATAAGCAAATTTTTTTTCTTAAAATTTTTCTTACTTTTAATGTTGTTTCTAAAATTAATTATACCTTTTTATTATACATAAAGAAGGTATAAATCATTTTACGTATGCGGTGTAATTAACTGTATGTTGAAAAATAAAAATCTGAAATAAGTGATTAACAATAAATATAATTAAGTAATAGCTTATAGAGACAACCCTATTCATATTCAAGGAGGAAAATAAATAAAACTATAAGTTACGTCTTGTTTCTGTACTGAAAATATGAACATATGGCGTGTGTTAGAGCAAGTAATCCTCAGGAAAAAAGACTATCGTAGTTATTGATATCGAAGCACGTGCAGTAAAAAAGTACAAATAAAAATAACAAAAAATTAACCCACTTATAAAGATATGAATTATTAACTTGTCATTTTGTGACTACACTTTTTATGCTAAAATATTTTTCAAAAATGAATCTTTTAAAAAAAGTTGATGGACTTTGAATTAACTTACCTCGTTTTACTGCTTCGAAGTCAGAAATCAAATAGTTTCCCCTTCATTATTTTGTTAATAGTGTCATATTTTTTAAACTAATCACAGCAAAAACATAATAACAAGTAAACAAAAATCACAAACTAGAGAAATAAAACCAAGTGTTTGATTTTTAAAATGTGGGTAATTTAAACAGTTTACGTACAAACTTTTATAAGTTAGTTTCTACATTTTCCATATTTAAAAACACATCAAAAAACAAAATTATAAATAAAAATTAAACAACACACTAGTTTTGAGCACAGTTTCTTTTTAAATATAATCACAAATGAAAATTATCGGAAATTTTCCGGCACCGGCGTTAGAGAAACGTCCACCGCTCAGACCCGCTCTCTGAAAACTGAAGCTGAAGACCACATCATATCGTACAGCTTTTGGCAAATCTATACGAGATGTACACAACATTATTTGTCTCGCTTTAATAAAAGGCCATGCTATTATTCTATCTCTTTTCCCCTTCTTATCCTGGCCGCTAACAAAACCGAAAAACATCCCTCAAAAAATATCGAATTACTTTCTCATTATTCGACAAATGGTACGCACATTTGACAGTTAAGTTAAAACATTTGAACGCAAATTTTTGCGGGAAATTGATACAATAAATAGATGATGTGTGACAACTAATTACTTAGTTTTCTTGTATTTTATTCTGCAATTAGTATGGATAGATATATCTCGTATGCAGCAAATTTAACACAGTTTATTATGATAAAACTGGGCTATTCACTTAGTTATTGGTTGTTTTATCGTTGCACATCTTGGACCATATGGCTGTGTGCTTTCTTTATCGGTTAATGACGCATTAAAGATGGACGGTGTAGGTTTCCTACTGGTCATTAAAACAATTTACGATAGGCATTGTGTTAGGAAATTTTATTGCACGGCAGTGGCGGACGGCTTAATAAAATCTTTTATTATTCCCTTTTCTCTCAGCCGATATAAAATGCGAGAGTAATAAAATCAATACTTTAACAATAACCCTTCTAATTTATGTTGGACATTCATGAATACTAATTGCTTATTTAAAATGGTTTGTATTAGTTTGTTTACGTTTACTTTATAGACTTCTTTTTATAACTGTACAAACCTGCATACGATTTATAAACCATAAATAATTTATAAAACTTAAATATTTTTAAAGGTTTCGGAAAACGAAATTAAAAGTGAGCAAAGGGAACGATTTTCGGGCCCCAGTATTAAAGTCGTACTGAAAGATACAAACAGACACACTTTATCAGCTTCAAGCCTAAGTTAGGTGTGACTAGGCCATAGTCAGCCACGTCGGACCAGTACGGGTTGGCTGGCTTCACACATGTCTTTGAATGAATTCCTTTGCAGATTGCATTAGAAGTCAAGGGCTTAACACTTAAGCCACCGACGCTCTCACAAGAAATTCTCTACAATAACATTACCACACACATTTCGTGGGTGCTGTTAATCTTTTCACATTATTAATTGCATATAAATCAACAATTCTACATCTCCATTTGGTAAAAAGCTAATTTCTTAGTTCAAGTAATCAAATATTTAATACACACTAGTACATATTTATGGATATAGATAATTGGAGACTCAATTTTGCACATTTTAGTGAAATTACTTTCGTGTAACAACTCCCCACGGCAACGATAACCGCATGAGTCTAATGGATTAAAAGATAACTAACTCATAAGTTTTACATGGTAATCGAATTATTTCAATATGGTGATGATGTCAAAAATAATCAACTTTAACTTTTATACATTATTACCCTTTGTCGTCGGAGTACCCAGACAACTATAAGTTTTTTAGCTATATAATTTTCTAGATTCTTCGTTGAATTTAAATATCGGTGTAGTTTTTGCATTTAATGTTGTTTTTTTCTTCTTTGCCTTCTTTATTTTCTTCGCCTAAATGTTTTATAGCTATGTTAGTTTATACCTTTGAGAAATAGAGGTATAAAAAGGAATGCACCTGTAAATTTTTTAGATTACACATTAATCCACAACTAATGTTATTTTATATACTCTTTGGTTATTACCTACATCTCACTGATCAGGTAATTTGAATTTGAAGTCTCTCTACGAAGATTTTAAGTATTATAAGTATAAAGGCCGTAATTTAAAGAATATAAATTAACCCTTAACGGTCCAAAGGAAGGTTCTCAGGTGCACCACTGTAGCTTATCTGCTACTCTGCCTTACGTAAATAACTGGATGTCTCTAACATTCGTAGAATGTAGTCGAGGTAGCTATGTCTACACCAGCGCTCTTTTCCTTCATCTTGCCGTTTCTAACGATAACTTACAAAATAATATTTCTTATTTTATTTTTATCTGTTCGTATAACTGTCATTGTCAATATTATTTAAACGGTGTCCGACTTTTATACGCTCTTTGGTCTTTGGTGACCAGCTTATGTCAAAGTGAATTGTCAAGCACGTTTGAACTCTAAACTGAAATTAATTTTAATAATAAAGAAAACAAATAATTGCCAGAGGATTACAATCTGTGTAAACTGAATTTAACATACATTAAATCTATATTTAATAACAGAATGTCAAAGGTCACTTTAAACCTAATAGCAGCAGCCTGTGAAAATATGGGTATTGGAGTGAATGGGACTTTGCCATGGAAACTCAAGTAAGCTTTATAAAATGTTTGGTTTAAATGAAATTACTACTTTTAATAATAAAATAATGCTATGACTAAACACTGAAACAAAATATGGTTCCGGATTTTATTATAGTTTCATCATCTCAGCATTAAATAAGTTGAATTTTAAATTGTCTTCATACTTCTAATCTTCTTTGGAGCTATGCTTTTAGAGTTCCTTTAAACCATCAATGGTTCTGGTTCTTCAGAGTTACTCAGACAGGACATATAATCGTCACTGTTATTTTGCAATTTATGAAACACAGTAATTTTGTAATTTCAGAAAGGAAATGGCTTACTTTACAACAATGACAATGAAAGTAAAAGATGAGAGTAAACTTAATGCAGTTATAATGGGAAGGAGAACATGGGATTGCATTCCAGATAAATATAGACCCTTGAATGACAGAGTAAATATAGTTATGACACGCCATGTAGATGAAGTGAAGACAAAGGTAAGGTATTTGGCTTTGTACATTTTTATTGGAAACAATATACTTTACTTAAATTCTGTATTTAAGGTTCCAGAGGGTGTGGTTGTGGTTCCGAGTTTGGATGAAGCTGTCAAATATATTGAGGGAAGAGAGGATATAGAATCAACATGGGTTATTGGTGGATCATCTATTTATAAGGTAACAATAACTTTTTATGGAAGGTAGAAAATGAACAGCAGTTCAACCAATGCTGATTTATTTGTCCACTACAACACCTGAAAAACTAGACAATTGGCAAGTTTTTTTTAGTGGAGGCATTATTATGCAGGTTTAGATACTATTCATACTGTCATTTAAATAATAAATCTTTCATATTCTATATTCATAATACACATAAATATGAATACTTATGAATAACTAGCTGTAGCCCATGACTCCATCCATGTGGAATTAAAAAGAAAATGTTATTATAGTAGTAGTAGCCTATTTGTTCTATATGTATGCACAATTAATTGAGATCTGTTCAGCTATTTTGGAGATATCTTCAAACATCCATCCATCCAAATGTTCGCATTTATAATATTAGTAAGATAATAAATGATATGGAAGGTCAACAAATGACCTAATGCTGATTACACCTTTTTATTCTAAATTGCTCAAACAATATGCAGAATTGCTATATTTTTTAAGAACCCATCAAGTATATGTGAATTTTTAAAGATATTTTTATTCCAGGCAGCAATGGAACATGAGAACTGTGGCAAGATTTACCTGACAGAGATACAAAAGTCGTTTGACTGTGATGCATTCTTCCCAAACATAGATACGCAGCAATTTCATTTGGTAGATGAAGAAGAAATACCCGGAGAGAGACAGCTAGAAGGAGATATAAGTTATTTCTTCCGTGTATATAGAAAACTATAATCATCAACTCATTCATACCAAGAAGTTCAGGTATGGCATATTTTAAGGTTACTTTTTAATTAAGAACTTTTTTTTAATGCTTTTTGATACTAGAGCTTGTAACTATATGGGAACAATTTGCATTTGGCTTTGATATATTTCTTATAGTTATTAAGTAGAAAATGATACGATATTTTTAATAATTGGGTTTTTATATTTAAGTTGTTAATTTTTTTTTATGTGTATGAATGAACAAATTGGTCATATTTTTTCTATGAAAGTTATAATTTTAAGATTGATTGGATAAGAATTGTTAAGTAAGAATGTTTGACAGTACTTTGTGGATGTGAATCCTTTTTTTTTTACCTTCTATTTCTTTGGCACTCATGTATGCTGGAAGCAACTTGATCTGCTTAGTATTTTAGCTTTATGCTACTGTTACCTTAATTATTTGTAATAAGTTAATTATCATTTGCCAAACGTAGTTTAACCCAGTCTCGAATAGGTCTAGTCAATTTATAAGAAATGTGTATTTTAATAACTTTGAATATTTCTTATGGTATTAGATAATGTATATCACTAGTATCTGACTATCTACATACTAATACAGTTCCCTTATATGTAAAAATATTAATTTTATCTATAATAGTTTTCCAGACCATTGTTCCGTTATAATTATGATATTGAATGATGAATCAAACAAAAAGTGTTGTTCTTAAATAAGTGACATTTTTTTTTAAATTGGTAGTAATCGCTAGCAATTAAGTTTGGACTAAAGTTACAATGTGTAAAACTAAATTTTATTATTGTTAAAGGAATATAAAAACGTAACAAATTATTTTATAGTTTTATTTAACCTTCACAAACTGATTTGTAATTTTCCTAGGAAACAGGTTTTCTCAAGGTGTATGAGTAACCTTTAATTAATAAACTCAAGTAAAGGATGTTTGAGTTTAGTTGTAGTTAATAAAATAGATTATCCACTGTTGGACGAAGTTTCCTAGTTTTTTATAAAAAGATTTAAACAATATGCAGTTGCCAATCCTTGTTGAGTAACATTTAGTCCTGTAGTATGTAGTTAAATGCCAGCGAGGGTTTAAGGAGGGAGGGTGATCCTTCTTCAATTGCACTCGAGACTGGCCACCGAGGGGGTTAAAGTATTATTGTTGTGTTGTTTGGATTATAAATAAAACCCTCAATGGTTAAGATGAATTTTAATTGATTTTCCATTAAAGTAAACTTATACTAGAAGCAGCGCCCCATAATAAAGTCAAAAAGTTGTTTATAATACTCCACAAAATACTGAATCAAAGAAAATTAGGAGCGCTACAAAGTAATCCTAAATGCTAAAAGAGCAGAGTTGCTCGCACTAATAATTGTAACGACATCCGAATTTATGCCATTTTTGCACCGAATATATTAATTTATAGAATCTATTGTGGTAAAATTTTGCTGAATTTTATCTTATTGTTGTAGTTATGTGCTGTCTCTACAATTTTTTTTGTACGATGGCATTAATTAGAATGTCTTATATAGAAATACTAAATTAAGAAAAAACATGAAACCTCTTAGATGCTATTTTTTTTCATATAGAATTTAGGCGCTTATGCACTAACGATGCTTTCTTGAAGTTACAATTCGTTAATGTATAGGCGTAAATAAATGTGATTTGAAAGGGATTTTTTTTATGTGGGAAAAACAAGAGGTTTTGTACGTACACACTGAATGGAAATAGTGATAACTGCAGGACTTTTAACCTCAAAAGTTTTTAAACCATTTCATCATAGATTTATGATTTTGTCTTATGGCCACTGAGGTTAAAAGGACTTTGTTATTTATTTATATGTAATTAAAAGTAAATCTTCAGTTAAACTATTATATAAATTTAATATTTTTAAAAGATACGTGTGCACGTACACAAGCAGAGAATAAAAGTGGAGATAGAAATATAACAAACTGTTTATTTTTTTGGATTTTTTATTTTTTAATTTTTTTTTGTTTAATTTTTTTTATTTGGCTCTACCCCGGAGTGGGCGAATAATACACGACGACATATACGCGTTAAATATAATAATAATAAAGATTAAAATTAAGTTTCTACAAAACAGTTTTGATTTTCAAAGGTCGAAAGCGATTCAAAGCTGAATTTGTAGAAAGAAATAATAAACAACTAAAACTAAAAAAGCTTCTTGATTCCTCTAAGACAATGAAATATTTGCGATTCTAAATTTTAAGCAAAATCTACGAGAATGTTGATCTAACTGTGACAAACTTCTATAATTTAGTTCAATGCCTTTAAAGGAAATCAATAAGCAATCTACATAATAGGAATACATACTAAACATCTAAACGCTAGGAGACTTGTTGAAACTTTACCGAAACCACTATAAGCAAGCGCGAAGCAATACTTTACAATTAAAAGTGCTCTTTCAAAATTTCCCCACGACCATGTGACAGCTCTTCGAATACTGAATAAAATGTAATACCATTAGGATATGAATGTTATATGAATCCAACCTAGTTTGTCAAACATTTGATTCAAATTGTCCGTTCATTTATGAGATAATTTGTCATTAAAATTAATTTAATAATCAAATAAATGTATGAAACATTTGATCAAACAGTTTGTCAAACATCATAATTAAATTGAACATAACTACTCTATGGTATATAATACTTGCTGTCACTTGTCAAAGATTAAACAGCCGCAAACTACTATATGATAAAGAAGTAAATGTACTTGGGAAAGCGGTGCTAGAGCGTTGGAAGGATGAGGGAGTCTATTGCATGTTGTAGTGCAGGAAGACGTAGTCGGGGTTGTTGATCTCTTGCGGCATGAGGGGCGATGTGGGGGCAAGCAGCTGGAAGCCCATGAACATGAACGTGCGGAGGACTGTTGCTCTGTCCGGCCGGGATTTCAGCACGCAGATGATGCAGCTGGAAGAAAAAAAAACATATTAACGATTCCCTACTTAAAAGATTTTTAACAGTATACATACTAGTATGACTTTAAACAGAAATAATGTTTTAATAGCAACTATAAGGGTCCGTTTACACATACCGGGGTGGAGAGCATCGCGCGCATTCGCCTCTTCATAGGAAAAATTTAATTTAATCTTGTTTCAATAACGCTCAATTTTATTTGCACTAAAAATCTGCTCTCCTCTCCGGTCTTTACCGGACTTTTAGACATGCCTTTATAAATTAAACATTCAATTATTGAGGGCACTCCTTAGGGTAGATTTATCACACTAAACAGTCTTTTAGCATAGATTTCGTTACTATTGAGTGTTGTAGTGGAAATTTAATATTACCTACATCTATTTAATAATACTAAATACTAACTTATTGCAGCCAAGTCGTTCTTCTGCAAAGTCCAGGAGTAGCATAAAGCTCTCCTTACTTCCGGATTGCAGTACTGCCGGCATACGCAAGTAGATGGTGTTACCTTGCACCACCTGGAAAGAAAAAATAAAATATTCAATACTTTGTGATGAGATTAGATTAAATGGTTATTATAGGTTATTATTTTTGAATTCAGTTCATCTTCTCTTTTTTTTTGGGATAATTTATTTTGTAAAACACAGTGCAGCGGTTTTAGCCAGAATGAAAATAATTCATTTTACCCGAGGCAGCTTAATTAACATTAATTAGTTAATATTTTGGAGCTCAGAAAACAGGCGTTGTTGAATTATTTGAGTATATTTAAACTTTTTCATAATATTGATTAGAAGCCAGCTGTATGCGATAGTGACGTCATGCGATAAGTCGCTGACCTCATTATCGATTACCAATTGACTGATAGCATACTAGTGTTTGAAAACATTACAGCTACAGCATGTTTCATTATTATGATAGTTATGCAAAATATGAGGTAATTTTTCTGCAATGCGTGATTTTCTCTTATTGCTATATTTGTGTTAAAACCACGTACGAATATGTGACAATTTCTGTGTTATTTATCAATTTTATAATCACTATTGCAACTATTTATTAAAAACAATATTTCTTGCAAATTAATTTGTAAAATTGTACTCAAGTGTTAAGCGTATGGCTTAAAATATTCAAAATTAATACTATCTTACTAATATTATAAATGCGAATGTTTGGATGGTTGGATGGATGTTTGAAGGTATGTTCGGAACGGCTCAACGGATCTTGATGAAATTTGGCAAAGATGTAGAACATACTCTGGAAGAACACATGAGCTATTCATTAGGTGTTTTATTAATTCCGCGAGGACAGTGTCGCAGACGACAGCTAGTCTTTCATATTGGTAAAAGTTAACTTACAGCTTCCCAGCGAGTGACAGTGTTCTCAGTGAGGAAAATCTTGAATTCAATCTTCACTGGTTGACGATCTTTACGCTCCAATATCTTGCTTATTACCTGTAATATAATAAAACACTTAAATCTCTATCTCTTTATTACCAAGACATGAATGCTATATACAGAGTGTCCCAAAACATTTTTTTTTACATTTTTGATATGTTTTTCAATTTCCTCAGTGTACAATTTCACTTTATATTATAAACCGGCGACAAATTATAAATTCCGAGTAGAACTTTATAAAATTACAATGTGAACAATTTTGCAATTACATAATATAATTAACCTAGAAAACTAGATCATGCTGTTTACATGTATCTAAGTGGGCCGAGTATAATAGGATGGTTATTTTAAGCCATATCAATATGATAAGAGAGGTTAAATACGACTTGACTTGCCTTTGTGGCTGCACTATATACTATGATCATTATTCATTGTGTTTACAATGTAACAAAATTACAATAGAAATGTAAATTCAACAGATTTGTAGACCATATCTCTACCAGAAACACTAATCATGACGTGCCAGCTACAGAAGAAATTAATGGTTTTGACCAATTAACATATACAAAAATCAATGAAGTAGCAAATTCATTCTTAACATCTTAGAGAGAATAATAGATTAGATCATAAAGTAGAGAGATGAGAATTGAATTTTTTAAAGGGGGAATAAGTGTGTGTAGTTATTTAAGCGCATACTGACCGCTTCACGTCGCTCCGGCTGCAGCGCGGGATGGGTGTGCGGCGGTGAACCGGCCTCGGCCAGGCTCTCCGCGCTGCCCGCCAACGAGCTCGCGCTGGCCCATAGCAAGGCGCTCAACAAGTCACCTGACGTTACAGACCATTTAAACGCTGCACAAAAATATATGCACTAATTTAGAACACAATACAAACTATGTATTAAAATTAATAACGAACAAATGACAAATGTTGAGTAGATAAAGCAGAATTGCGACATTTTTTAAACCGACTCCTAAAAGGAGGTTTTCAATTCGTTTGTACGTTTTTTATTTTTGTTCGCCATAACTCTGCCCCTATTGGTTCGATTTCCATAATTCTTTTTTTATTCAAAAGGTGCCATTTTATTTAATAAAGAAGCAACGTCCTACTTTATTAATAGTGTTCTCTTTGATAGACCAGACCCCAAGAAACCCTTAACAATTTAGTGAAGAAGTCGTATCCTAATGCCAGAGAATCTGTATAGTGTCTCGAAAAGTTCTTTTGCTCTGTAGCCATTTTAGATTTGTAAAAATAAAGCTGCACAGTATGTATACTTACGGTTGTTGTCGTCGTGAGTGGGGGTGGATGGGGTTGCGGGGCTCGAAGCCCCGCTGCTCACCCCTCCGGGCGGTGCCGAGCCATGAGCAGGGACATCAGGACCACCTGCGAACACATTTATCATACACTATCCTGCTAAATATTAGAGAATATGTACTACGCTACATATTTTAAGGCCCTGGACTAGCGCTACTTTATGAGAGCCTTAAAAAATTTAAGTTTAACTTTCAGTTTCAGAACGCTACATGTGTCATGTATAATCCTTGGCCGCTCCTAAAAAAAATTTCGGCCGGTGTACAAAGTCTGTAAATAGTAAATAAATAATAAACTCACCACAGAGGCCCGGCGCCCAGGCACAGCGAAAAACACTCGGCGTCGGAAGCCGACAAAGCCGAGCGCTTGCTGCCTGCAACGCTCAGGGACGCGCAGTCACCACTGCAATATCACAACATAATTATTAATTAACAATACCAATGTACTACACGAGGGCAACATGAGTCATGTCAAAGTCGTCGTGGTCACTTCACATATAGGGGCTCTCAGCTTATTCAGTTCAAGTAAGAGTACTTTTGTGAATAAAATAAAAAAAGGCTAAAGGTAAAATACTGCGTATTAAATGTGCGAAGTTAGTTTATAATGTTCGCGTTATCCTTGACTTTATACGCACATAAAGTCAGGGACCAATAATATTTAGCAATACATTAGCGGAGAAGTGTTTCTATTTAAGTCACGATTTTATTACTGTTGTGGTATTTTTTAATACCGGATTTAAGCAATCAATAAATATTTCAACTAACAAATATAAAACAAAATACAATCGATATCGAAAACTAAATACACTTGACGAAACAATTCGACAACTAGTTGTCGCCTGCGACTCCGTACGTGAGATATAAAAGAAACTTAGTAGCCTGTCCTTCCAGACTATGTTACATCTGTGCCAAATGTCATCAAGATCGTTGAATCGTTCTGGAGATACCTTCAATCAAGCATCTATCCATCTGTATTAATTATAAGTAATAAGTCAGACGATTGAAGTTTAACTATGAATCAAATCGACGAGGCACTATATCTTAAGCATCGTACATAAATACCTACAAGTATGTCAACTGACCTGGTTTCGATGTATGGAAATTTTCCATTATTGACATCGGTGCATCATGTTAACTGACACGTACTTGTATCTTTCAACGTATTAATAGGTCTTTTGTTTTTAACGCGCACAGTGGGTCTAGTAAGAATATTTGTGATATTCGCCATTGTATCGTCATCGTCAATTAGGACAAAACTAGCTGACGCCTGCGACTTCGTCCGCGCGGAATTAAAAAAACCTAAATTAGTAGCCTATGCGTTCTGTCAGACTATTTTCTACAACTATGCCAAATTTCAGCGAGAACGTTGAGCAGTTTCGGATACCTTCAAACAAACATCCGTCAATCTATTTGAATTTATAATATTAGTTATTTGTAGTAAGATTAGTATGAGATTTTTGGTGTACTTTATAAACGTGCACAAATTTTGTTGATGTCGATACGGTCACAAATATTCGGGTTAGGTCTACAGTAATATAGAACAGTAGAGTTGTGACAGCCTAGATTCTAGTTCTAAACAATGTAGCAGTCTTCTAAGCTTTTCAAGAATGAGTTATTTTATACTACGTTTTAAGATTTTTTATGTACACTGTAATTTAAAAATGATTTCTTTAACTAAGTTACATCTCAGCATTATCTAAATTGTTAAAAAATAAAATGATTTATAGTAAATACCACGTTAAAACGCAAAACATTATGCGTTGAATTGCGGTCATATTTTCAAAGGCATACTTAAAAAATAGGTAAAGTAATATTTAACATGAGATGTTATGTGAAGGAGAACTATTTGCATAACATTTTCAGCATCAAATCTTATCATGTTTATCTACAATGACAAATAAGATTCTCAGTTTATATCAAAAGATAAACAACGAAATGCTGTATACGTGGAAAGTGTCTTTCAAATCTCCAGTAATACAATGATAAGTATAAACAAACAGTGGTAAGACTAGTTCACGTGACTGTAATAAAGTTGGTTTTTAGTTATTTTCCATTGTGATCCATCCGAAATACATGAATAGAAACAAATAGTCATCTCCCTCATTTTACATACATAAAACAGAGATAACAAATTTTGAAAATTACATCTATTACACACATTAGACTTGTTCACCTTAATTGATACGGTATCCACGATCATCAAAGCTTTTTCTAGTAATCGATATATAGTTATTAAACCCAGGCAACATATTATGAGCCATCTATGAACCATTTCCACTGACTAGGACACCGCAAAAAAAAACTGATGTATATGAATGACACTAAGTCAAGAGCCATATAAATAGAACAAGTTGTTTGGCTAGTCGCTCTAGTGGAAATGGGAACTACGCTGTAGAAATGGTCGCTATGGTATTGTATTACGAGGGGGTAGTTTCGGAGAATAAAAAAAATCAATTTCAAATATGTACTCGTAAATACTTGACGTCAATGGTTTGGTGACAATGAAATTATTCTTACCAGTACAGTTTCACGACCATCTTTGACGACGAAAAAAAAAGTTAAATAGTAAAATGACAAAAAAAAACTTTGTTCAAATAAAATGTAGTATCACAACACTGGAATGTAAAGTACTTGTTTATACAATAATTACGTTATAATTTTTTAAATCGATTCTTTGAGGGAATTTTTCTAAAAATTATTTTTATGCTGTATGCCGTATACAGCATATTATGGTAAAATTTAAATATATTGTTTGCTTTTCTCTTTTAAAGGCGTCCGTTTTATAGGAAATTCAATTGGGAACTGATAGAAAGCGGGATAAACAAGCCCTGTTCGAAATTATGAGAGAGCTTTGCCAAATATAAAAATAGATATAAATGGTACAACGTAAAAGACATTATACACCGACCGTGTTTTTTGATCAATTTAAATTTTGGGCCGAGGATAATTGTTTCTATACATATTTTCGTCTGCTCGATTTAAGAAATTCCTGCATATAAAACATATGAAAAGTTTTCCATTTATCTTATTTTAAATTCGGGGTTGCAATGTCAAAAATTTGACTTGCATGGAGGAATTTAACGAAAGAAAGAAACATTGAACTATTGTAAACGCACCTTTACAACAATATTTTATTAAGTAAAAGATAAATTTGAATTTCCTATTAATTAAAGCCACTCTAAAGATAAGACCTGTTGTTTTCAGACATCTGTTTACATTTTATCGTATTGTTTTGACTTTCTGCAAGGTGAAATGTGTAAGTACATTTATAAAGGAATAACGTTATTAAATTGTAAATTTAATTAAGCCTCATTTTCACTAACGATCATGATAAACCATGGAAAATATATTTGTTTACTGAGCATTGCCAAAAGCAATTGTAATATAATGTAGGTAGATATAAAATCTACGTCACTAGATGTGACAACACAAGGAAAACCTGTTACCGTAGCCAACTGGATGGATATTTTAAGTTAATGCCTGTTTACAACCCAATTATGGAACTTTATTTGGAGCTGTATACCTTTGTGTATATACTGCAAGCTACATTACAACAATTTGGTTACGTCACGTCTTTCTATTAATTGATCCAACCAATTAGTCGATTGCAAAATAAGTTTGAAAACTTCTAATTTCTCAAGAAAATTGGAAGCAAACCCGTGCGTAACAAGCTATATTAAGATATACATTTTCTTGAACAAACTTGCGTCAATACTTCTCGAAGTTGGCAAAAGCTTTATTCGCTTTTGAATAGAAATTGTAGACCGAAATAGATTCCTTCATTCTCTCAAATAAGGATCATTTCACACTATGGTCGCAATAGAAATACGATGTATTAGAAAAAAAATTATTAAACAAAACCATAAGTTGGACCACACATTTTATATTACTATCATTTTAATCTTACTAATATTATAAATACGAATATTTGTATGTATGGAAAGATGGACGGATGAATGTTGATATACGTTGCCTAATACTAATATCCAATCTCATTAGACGCTTTGTCGAAGCTTAACTCACGAAGAAGTAGTGAAATTATTAACCATTATTTAACCAATGCTAGTTATAGATAGGGATCACACATTTGGTCCACGTTAGCCGGACAGTTTTGACCTTGAAGTGCACTCTATCTCAATAAATAGGTATTGAGACGTGCAGCATCAATTTATGTCCGAACGAACGATTACATCGTCAGCTAGAGCAACTTATTTTTAAAACAACTACGCCGTAACACTCGATGTATGCGAGACCTAATGTTATTTGAAGGACGAAGGACGTATTATTTAAACTGGACGGACGAAAAGGAAAGTATTAGGTTTTTGTATAAGGTATTACTAATGTTTTTTATATCAGTCTATATTATCTTCATAGCATTGTTGAAAACTAAACGCAAATATACGTGGGTACCGGCAAAAAAGGGTTAGCGTCGCACCGTCTACAATGAAATAAAATTATAAATGGAAAATCTACAGAATTAGCATGAATTTAAATAAAAAATTCAAACAGCATTAAAACCCGATTACTTTACTTGGGGAGCTTGGATTTTATAAATTTTGTAGCGTGATTCAAGTATGGTGGCCAGTTCACTAATCTTCAGTTGACTAATATTCGCCTATATTATTTGATGGAAAAATTATAGTGTACAAAGATATAGTAAACAAAAGTATAAAATAAATAAAATTCTGCGAAGGTTACACACGAGAACCCAAATAAACAAAGTGTCACGTGTGTTGGCGTATTGGCAAGAAAAATGTTTACATTTTATTTTTAAATCCGCAACCGAGGCGTGGTCGCCGGAATTTTTTTATCTCGCCCAATCCTATTTTCATATGATTACTTTTGATTTTATTCAGAAGCGAAGGCGCGGCCGCGATTTTGTTTTAGCACACTATTTTTTCAAATGTCAAGTAGGTATAGTAGTCTTAAATAAAAATGTATTATGTGCTATAAGAGGGTTTCACATAATAGTGCTAAATTAAATGAAAAATAATTTAATAGTATAAGTTTCGTAGGAGCCTAAATTTATTTTGATACAATTAGTAATGTTAGGTTAGCCACGCTATGCTCTTACAAGATCAGAAACATCTTGTTAATATTAAGACTGTTTTCTTCTAAAATTCACATTTGGAATCAAATAATTTTACAAAAGTTACAACATGCCACATGAATAATCTAATTATAAAAATAGCAATTACATGTGCATGTGCCTTTCATAAAATATACAATTGTATAAAATAAAATGTTGCAAAAGCAACAATGTGTAATGCAAGTTCATATTACATTCTTGACATTCAAGGTCAAATAATTGACTTGCTAAATTGATACAAATGTGAAGCAATATTAATGTGAGCGCTGCAAAACAGCCAATAGAAATGTAGTATACATACATACAATCTACAGCTCATTTTATTGATCTAAGATTATGTAAGACATCAGGTGGTGTTTCATGATTTATTTATGACTAGTTGTCGCCTGCCGACTCCATGTGCACGGTAATAATAATAAAAAAACTTTATTCTACTTCTATCCCAAATTTAGCAAGATCCGTTAAGCCGTTCTCAGGATACCTTCAGACAAACATCCATCTAAACATTTGTATTTATAATATTAGTAAGATTGTACGAAGACTTCTTGTTTGTAAGAATAATAAGGAATGTTCTTTTACACATTAAATTATAACTGTGATTGCCATAAATTTCTTTTTTTTAATATTATAAGGCAGCAAGTGACCAAGAAGCCACCAGTTTTCAGAAATAGATATGCGACTACTGCCCATAGACATTTGTATATACAGATGCATTGCGAAGATGAATCAATGGAGGTGGGGATACACAGAAAGAGAATATTTCCGCTTCCTTTGTATTCCCTCCGCCATCAAATACAAATCCTCTTCTAGGAAGAGGAGTATGGTTGGGCCTCCTTAATTTTTCAATTTGAAACTATATGTAAATTTAACATGATTTTAAGTAGATTGTAGGGACATATGTGCTTGCACAATGTTTTAATTCAAAAACCATTATCCATATGTTTGTCACCTTTGTTACTAAAGTTTTAGTGTGATTCAATAGGATATTCTAAAGGTTTGAGTCCAAAGATTGTTATGTGTTTTAATGAAACTTCTTATACTACGAAAATATTTACCATATTGGATAGCCATGCTACCAGGCTAGCTATAACTGACTTGTTTCTCAACTGACCGATTGCATCTCACTACTAGTGACACAAAATTGCAATTTTAAAAATTATCTCTAAATACCTACATATAACATTTTCTTGATTCTTTTATTTTAAACTTGTTGAAAACAATGAAATCTTTTTATACACACATAAAATTTTAGTCACACCACATTTTTTCACATTTTCAAATTTAGAATTTAGGATATGTCTTATGGTGATTCTTCTATCTTTACTAATAAAAACATCAAAGTAAACACTGTTCAGTCAATACAGTCATTTAAACTGGTTTCTATGAGTTACATAAACTACAAATTCAAGTCATACTTAATTTGTCTAAATCTAAACCTAAAAATACTAGATTTTGCTGTATATTTGGAAAGATCGGTATAATTATTAATAACAGATTAACTTATTTCATGCATACATGTACTTATGAAGTTCAAAGACAATGAGAGTGAGACCACACAAATATTTTTAACAAAGCAAGGTAATCTGTCACTTATGGTGTGATGTGATGACGTATTACGAATAAATATTTTTGTTTTAATATAATTAAAGCTTAGATTATTGCAATTGAACTTTTAACGATGTTTATGAATGTAAATAATTGATTTAGAAAAAGTTGTACTTACTAATTAATCTTCCCTTTAATGGCGTTAGGCTCAAAACCAACAAGGTCAAAGTAATTACTACTACTAAAGTTTAACTGCTGTATTAACTTCGTCATATTGGAAAATCGTAGTTAAGCCTTGTTTGAACTTCGAAAACAAAACACGGTCAAAACCGTAACTTAGGAAAATTGCGCAGCACAAGCAAATCGTTTCACAACACGATAACGAATTAAGACGAGTCGTGTCTTTTGCTTTGCTCAAAGTTTTTAAGTTATCAAAACAAATAGAAAAGTACCTCACTTGCATACACAGTACACGTGGTCTTAGTACGTCTAAATTTAGTCGCTTAATACAATTTTTCCATAATGGCGGCCGGAAATGTGACGTCTCGTTAGAATGTTATTGTGCGTTTAGTTTTACGTTTTTATTTTAATGAACAAAGGATTCTTTATCCGTATTTGTAAAAAATCTTCATAATCTATTCAATTTATATTATATAACTTAATTTAGGCTTCAATTTAATTAAATTGAAATCCAAATGTGTAAATTGACTTTTAAGTATTAAAAACACTAGTAAATATTTAGTGTAATTAATGCGGCACATTGCAAGTCGCGTTTTAAAAAAAAACTATGCTCTTCTCCCAACCATAACAACACCTGACAAAATAATCAATAGAGAAGACTTAGCCGCAGTAAACTTATTGATCGAGCTCAAGCTTTACACAAGGATGATACTTATAAAACGAAGTCTGCCCTACTAAACTTACCGATTGAGATAAATTAAAGAAGGCATACTACTTTTTGATGTATCGATTCTTTTAAAACTTTGTTCCTGTAACATGTAATTGAGTGCCGGTAAGGCATGTAACGTCATAACTTCACTTTACCTTCACACTGCACTTATAGAACAATATCACTTACAAAGTTTTGTTTAGTTTTTTCACTTCGTCATACATTAATAATTTTTTTACTGTTGAGGCTTCTACAATGATAAAAGATTTAGAAAACGACATTCAGGCTCGAAAGTACACTGGCAACTAATGCCGCAGTCGGATGCTATATAATACAATATAAGTGTAAGTAAACCTCACCCCTCTATTTTTAGGGATCGTGGGAACAGTAGACACAGGGGTGGATTTTGCAAAAGCTCCAATAAATATTGCAGATAAGCAATTATCGAGTTAAAAGATTCAAAAACATATATCGTATATCTATATCTATATCCTATAGTGTAGTAGTTACTTCTAGTAGTTTGCGTTAGCTGTCATGTCCATAATTTCTGAGTGCCCTAGATCCATTCCTATTTGGTCTGGACAAATACTGTTATGAATAACGTAACTAATAAAAAAATAACAAATGCCATGCGTTCTTCACATCTATCAGTGAAAATGCATTCCACAAATAGTCTTTTCTGATCTTCCTTCTCAATCGTTCTTTAAGAGGTTGTTGTTGTTTTTAACAGTGGTAGAGCCCGCTTTAACATCTTCGCACGAATCGGCCCGGCTCGCCCGGTGAAATACCACGACCACACCGAAGACAGGCGTAAAGTGGAAGCAATTCCGCGTTTCGTCTGATGAGTGCGCGTCCCGGAGGCCTAATTTAGTCCTCTTTCCCTTCCCATTCTTTTCTTTATAGGGAAAGGATGGGAAGTGGAAGTAGACTATCCGGATGAGAGGATGCATGGAAGGGGAAAATATTTTTTTTCTGTGCATCCTCTCCTCCGTCGATTAAAGGTAGGCAACGCATATGCAATTGCGTATGTCTATGGGCAACGGTCGCTTCGCTATTTCAGCGATTTCAGGTGGCCGCTCGCTCGTTTGCCACCTTTTCATATAAAAAAAAACCTGTCAAAATGTTATCTGGTCACAATAACAAAAATATCTTTAAGTCTATTTTGTTTTGTTAAATTTTTGGGCAGACAATTAATAATTTACTAAATAATAATACCACCCCGTGTGAATGATGGTAGCTAAAAGCCATGCGCAGTGGCGCCATTCCGATGACGTTCTTTGTTTATGCCGCATTTTCTCAATTGATTGTATTGAATGGTATTCCTAAGACTTCTATTTTAAAATAAGAAAACCTTTAAACCCCTAGGAACGTTGGATCAAATACGTTTACTGTAATTATATTTAGTAGATACCTGTTCGTAATTAAACTTTTAAATCGATACCTTAGTGCATTAACATGAATGAAGTCTAGACTCATTCATAATACCTACGTAAATAATTGTCAACTATGTTTTAGTACTCCTTGTCAATATCAAATTGCTATTTGTGGGGTTTGAGATCTTTACAGTTTAAGTCAAACCAGGTTATGTACTAATTAAAAATTAATCATTACTTTTTAAATTAAATGAATTTAAAAAACAAGCTTAAGTCTAGTTTGTCTCCTGTATGGATTCATAACGTTTGGTCTGTAGAACTGTAGGAATGATGTATGGACTTAACTGCAAATGTAACTTAGAGTTTAACCTGTATTGTAACAATAATTAAAAAAATTTAAAGTTGCAAAATATAATTAAGCGTTAATAGCTTAATGGTTAAGGGTACGGATTTTCGATCACGAGGTCGAGCGTTCGAATCCTGCCATTCGACTATTGTCGTAAACCATATCCTAGCACAAGCTTAGAGATTAGTTGGAATGGTTGAGAATAATGTTATTAAGTTTATATCACACTTATTTTGTGTGGCTTTGTATGTTAGGTTAACACAATAAGTTTATGTCTATATACATGTCTCTGAATAGGCTGTTGACGATGTCGACGTTTAAAGGAAATCCTTTTTTTCCCATATTTTATTTGTCTAAAGTGAAAACTTTATTTCATTTATTGTTAGTAACACGATTTCTTATTGTTCCATTGAAAAATACGTATGTTTTGTTGAGTAATTTTACTAGGAATTTATAACAAAATAGTTCAACTAAGTCGTGTTTCAAATGTTTTTGTATTTCATTTGACAATATGCAGATAAAATATTTCCTAATGCACATTACGGCACTAATTAGGTAAATAGTTTATATATAAATTGTACAAAAATAGTAGAACTAATTATTCTGAAGAAGTATTTCAAGGAAAATGAAATTCTTTACTATTTTATTCGTTGTAGCTGTTGGCTTCCAGGTAATTTTAATCATTTTTAATTTTGTTTACATATCTAAAGCACTCTAAATTTGTATTTAAATTGTTTGTTAATTTCTTTGCATTACATTACTTTTACACTTTTACAGGATATTATAACAGGATATTAAAATTTTCGCAATATATCGTGCGTAAATTACACTCAAAACCTCTAAAAACTAATAAAATAAAACTAATTTATTTTGACATAATTGACAATGACGATACGAAGGCGATTGTCACAAAGAATTGTGCTAGACCCACAGATGACAAAGTAATAAATAGTCGAGGCAAAATAAATTTAGATGTTACTAATATGAAATATTTTTTAGGCTGTCTTCGGCCAGGCTTTGAGAGGCACCAGCGTTATCGCTGCACCAGCTTCTTGTCTTCCTACTACCGAAGTGGTCTACTCTACTGCTGCTACTCCAGCTATCATCCAATCTAATGCTGTTGCCACCAGCTTAGCTGATACCCTGTCTCTTCTTACTGTCAGCTCTTTACTCGCTGAGAAGTTGCCATTAGCAGGCCCAGCTGTAATTGCCACCGTACCTACATCCCCTGTATGCGGACCTTACAGTTACATCCTTTAAAACACTTTATATATTAAAATTATATACATCATGTTCCCTTTTTCATGTGTGACATTTACAAAGTTTGTATGTATGAATTAAAGTTATATATTTAAAAATTTATTTGTTTTAAATTGATCTTATATCAATTGTTAATTCACCCTGGTTACTTATCTTACAATAACAAATTATCGCTTTCTTTCGAGATCTTATCTAACCTACCTAATAAATTTCAGTATATTTCCTTATTAATCGAGAGAAAAAGTTTATTAAAATTTGTTGGAATTTTACCTTAATTTGGAATCAAATCCATTTTTAACTATTTAACCTTTATCGAGTAACTAACAGATTCACTTCCAGTTTAGGATATACGTATAAATGGTTAATTTAAAATGTCATTTAAAATCTCTTTAAATTATATTAAAAAGGCGTTGACGCGGACATCTTTTGTTCTACTGCATGGCCCGGAGACTGTACCGGCAGGCACTTGTAACAAAAGCCTTTTGTTCGTGCCTTCCTACTAAGAGCATACTTAATGTAGCATCGTTTCTCCTGTCTTCTTAGTTTTCGCTTAGTTATTTAAAAAAAAATCATCACACTTTTATAGAAAAAATGACAAAAAAGCAAGAAAATATCTTAGAACTAAAAAAGTATGATAAGTTTTGTAAAGCTAAATATCTAGAAAAAGCAAAAGTTACAAACTATGATACAATAATGTAGGTTGTTGACATCGTCTTTGCCGCTCACCAATAGATGGCGCTGTAACGAGACTTTATTGTATTGAAACGCGATATTAAGTGTCATGTCTCGCCACTATATAGTTCCCACAGGCCGCCCATACTTTGGTTATTTTCGTGGTTATATCTAGCGTCTATCTTTGATGTCGTTGTGTCTAAGTAGTGTAGAAATTGGTCGATGTGTCCAAATTTTTGGACCAAGTTTCGCAGGAAATAAACATAGGTTTTATACAATACTTAAATAGATATAAGTAGTATGTAATTCGAATATACTAAGATGATGTCGTCTAGAGCCTGAAAAAGAACATAGACTATTTTTAACGCGATAATGAGGTTAAAAAATTCTATGTTAGTATCGTCATATTTATTACAGATAGACACTTGAAACTTATTTTTTAGGCTGTTAATTTGATATAGATAATTGTGACATTCAATATATACAAAACATTTAGCCTCAAGAATAAGTAAAAAAAAGAAAAAAAAGTAGGCATCATGGTACCCACGCGTGGGCTTCGTAATCGTGGACTTAACATGTTATATACAACGTGAGTTAAGAGCAGGTACTGGGAGAACAGTTACATATTGCGAGCGTGCAGATGTTATTATACAATCTCTGAGCATATGGATATATTTAACATGTCAGCGTTTAAAATCAAACGTCTACTTAATGAGCGTTTCTTCCGTTCTTGATTCCGACTAATTAATCAAAAAAGTGAATTATATTACCCGTGCAGTTACCATGTGTGACAACTTGTAATTAGCTTTAAGTTACCACTTATATAATAGTTACATTGTTAGTTATAACAGCTGTAAGTTGTCCTGTTACTAAATAAAATAAAATAAGAATGCAATATAACAATAGGGGATGAATGTTTTGTGAGTATACTATGTCAGTCAGTATACTATGTCAAATATAGTTATAAAAATGTTGATGGTGATAAAACACGTTGTTACAGCATTTTAGCGATGTTTTGAAACATATAAATATGCATATATTACTTTGGTGTTAATTAATAAAATATATAGAACTATAGATAGACCGAAAAGGACAGAAAAACGTGATACATTTTTCAAATATTATTAGTTGCCCCAAAATTACATATTAACATGGTGAAAATTCATGTCATAGGTAGGTGCATAAGGATATAAGTGGGTAATCCTCATTTCTATTGAATTCCACTACAGATATTTAATAAGACAACAAAATTTTAATTAATTATGTATTTCAATTGTACAATGAATTATAAAACGTAACTATAAAACTAGAAATAACAACATCACAATAAAGTAAAAGTAACATTATTCCAACTTACATCAAATCTATGTGAAATTGTCTATAATTTACTAAGGCGAATTAACTTCGACTGAAACGTCTGATAGTTTAAAAGTATGGTCCACCGCATCTGACTTCGAAAGATTGTCTTCCAAATAAATCGTCTACTACAGCTGTACCGGCAGAAGGTAATGCCCCATCTACTGCGATCATACCATAGACAGGGAAACAACCACAAACTTTTATAGTCCCACCAATTGGTAAATCACCACCCATTGTCATATCTCCGTATTGTAATGATGGTACTAATTCTGAGATAGTTGGAGTTACTTGAATGTTATTAATAAATGGTGTTGCCATTGAATAAGCCTCGATTGCAGGTCCTGGTAACATTGTTGGTAGCGCGTTCGCGCAACCCGCTCCTGGAATACCTACAGGTATGCCGAAAGCTTCCTGAAATTTAAAACATGGTTATTAAATGTTCAACAACAAAATCACAGTAAAATAGCTGTCCTAATAAAAATTAAGACACATTATTTATATAAACTTCTATTAAGATTTACATTTAATAATGTAATATATTGAATAGTGGATGCTTCATAAGTCTCCTATAAGAGTATGGGTATTGCGCTAGAATAATGTTCTTAAAATTTTACTTACTGTTAAAAAATATGCTTGGAGACATAATATAGCGATTAGACGCACCATTTTCGAAGTATGAAAGCAAACTGATACTTTTCTTTGCGACCTGTTTATTTTTATATCGTTTACATTTTATCATTGTTACAACTAAGTTTGGTAATATGTTTTCTGTAAATATTATCAAGTATTACCATAATAGATTACATCAATAGGGCACGTAAGAAATAAAACATTATTAAATATATTTTTTTAATGTAATTAGGCACTGAAATTTGGATATAAGCAAAGAAATTGTTATCATTTTTAATAACTTAAGTAAGTCACGTCTAACCCGTTTGCATCAATTACTTTCTTACGATCTTGGGTAAGTTTTCTTTTTAAGTAATTAAAATAGACTAACACGCAATATTCTGTTCCAGCAAAGCACTTAATTCAGCTTTCGCCTCAATCCTCTTATTATTAATATTACAAATTGTAAATACGTCACCTCGTAAACCACTTGGGCATTTGCAACTCCAGTTCTATGTATATAGAGTCGTGCATTTGCAACTCCAGTTCTATGTATATAGAGTCGTAAAATCTTAAATGAAATTGTTACAGCTTTGAGATATAAACGAATATAATTCGAGTATAACGTCTTTTCGTTTTAAGGAACTTACGCTCACTAAAACAAAACTCCAGGAACCTGTACTACAATGATTTTGGAATTATCCTCTCCTCTTTATCTCCTTCAACATCCAAACGAATCCATACGCTCATACTTATCTATTACTTTTGTCATTTGAAACTCGACTTAACTGCATATTCGCAGTTCGTGATGAATTTCTAAAAAAAATATTTTCGCAATGTCATATTTTTATTTTTTCTTCTTCTCTCTTATTCTCTTCTTCTTTATTCATATAAAATTATTTAATGAGTAGGAAGAATATTTTTATTTGATGTTTTAATAGTTTTATGATAATTCAACTACATCTCCCTGTCCTTATCCCAAATACGTGGGGTCGGTCGTCAAACTTAATATCACGACTTCAAATAATGAAGCCTCTATTACTATTGTGTAGCATTTTAGTGTCTTTGTTATGTAGTTGATATCTACAATTTCAACTGCCTATAATGTCTTTAATACCTACTACTTAACTTATTTATTTCGCAAGTTCATTAATGATTAACTCGACATGAAAACGGTTCTCAAACTCGGGCCTTGCGGTATGCATGAATAGAAATCTCTCGTATCCCGTCTGCAAGCATTAAGGACTAAAGAAATTACACAATTACAATCTTTTTGACCTTTTTATTATTTTCAGCATTTACTTTTTTCTATTATAGCATTAAATTACCGTATTATTAATTGCAGACAGATGTTACTTCAGCGACTCACATAAGCGCCATAGCGAAGACGTAAGCATTAAATATACAATCACAAAGTTAGGACCGTCGGCAAAAGGATAGGGACAAGTAAGATAAGATTTTTAATATTCTTTGAATTATTTTGCTTCCTATTGTTTTAACATGGAATCTGCTCGTCTTGGCAGATGAACTACTATGACTGCAGTCATGATTTCACTGAATGTCACGTTTATATGAGTTTGTAAATGATCATATCTCTTTGTGATGTATATGACTACGCCAAATGAGTGTTTAGTCGTTGGTCACGGTAATTTATTTTTAAAGGTATTAAAAACACATAAACTTGTAAAAAACAGTTCATTTAATTAACATAACATATTTATTATAAACAAAATAATCTAATAAACGTAGCTACACGATGCTGGTGTCAATCCGATTTGGGAGTAATCGATAACAGGTCCGACATACATAAATGATCCATCAGGAGACACTTCGCTTATAATACCCACTTCACCATCTCCACATCCATATTCTACAGCCCCTTGTCCAGCTGCAGGTAAGGGACCTTCTAATGCAGCAGTCCCTAATACTGGTAACTGTCCACAAACAGATAAAGCGCCCTCTACAATAAGATTGTCAGAAACAATTGTAACACCATTAGGTGCGATGGGTGATGCACTTGTCACTGCAAATCCTCCACCATGAGATGGAGTATATCCTGGTAGACCATGTCCTACACCACCACATGGCAGTGCACTTTCAGGCGCAATTGCACCAATAATGCCATTGTAGACCGTGGCAGTACATTGGCCTGTTATAACCTGAAATAGATAATAAATTTTAATCTGTGTGTAATTTTTTATATAATAAATAGTGTTTTATTATCTGCAATCTCGCGCGATTTTTAATAACCTCAAATTGGTTGAATTTAAATACTTACATGAAGTATAAATATAGATAAACAGAGTATGAAGAAATTTGCTGACATTTTATTTGTTTGCCGCAAGGCTTATGTAGGAATGGTGCCTTAAATTTATGTAAATGTTTTTATACTGAAATTGAAATAATGTTAAGTCACATTTCATTTTCAGATTGTAAAATATATTTTGTTTTCATGATTATAACGAAAGAAATCTACTTTTATATACATTTCACTGACAGAATGCGGCTTATCTTTATTACATAAACCAATATTACTAGTACTTCTCGCAACTTACAATATTAGAAATACTGTAGACCTTTTTAAATGTATTTCGTTAATATATTTTTGAAAGTCTGTTTTTACGATTACACATATACTATTGATAACTTTAATACGTTGAATTTTATTTTATTTCTTTTTACATCAATCTCGACACAATATAATTTTGTAGAAATACACATTTTGCTTTTGTTGAATATAACAATTTTTATGAATTAAGATGTTACAGATTAAGCTGTAGCGTCTTAACATGAAGCTTGCTTGTATTTAAAGATATTTGTTAATTTTTCTATCCCAGTTTTTTTTTATCCGAAATATAAATTCTTAGACATAACACGAGCTTATGATGACGTAGTGAAGATCAGACCGCAGCTATATTGTTAACTTTATTAAGTACCAATGGTGTAACGTCTGTCTACACTGTAGATATTCGCTTCGTGATCCACACTATTTCTACCATTGTCCAACAATACAATCCAATAAAATGCTAATGATTCGTAATTAAACTATGCATGTGAACAACACTTTATTCGTTAATTGAGATACAATTTTCATATCAATATAATTAATGTTATGTCTTGATGTAATAATATCACATTTTCTCTTTCGTTATTAATCTCATTTCTCATTTTACTTTGATTTCAAGCATTATTAGATTCTTAACTGATATATAAACACGGCTAAAAACTCTCGTATATTCGTCCGGTGGTGGCACGGACTAGTTTCGACCCCATCGGAGGCCTTTTAGTTTAGTATAATGTCTCACGAAAGTTTGAATATTTTAATTATTAGATTCTTATATCGCCTTCCTTAAATATTACACATCTCATTATACCTATGTTTTGTATGTACACATTAGTCTGAAAAATGATAACACATCATCAAAGTAGCAACACCAGAGCTTTATGGGAAATTATGTCAAAACTGTGTACAATTATGATTTCTAGATAAAACCATTGTTTTCCTATAATTAATTATAGAGTTTATTCGATCTACATGTTCATCAGCCTGTCTTTTTCCCTACGAAGGGTCGGCACAGTACCTTCTACTTTTCTATTCATTATAATTAATCCTTAAATGTTAGTTTTTTGGTAGAAGGTCTCTCCAGAAGGGCTCAACGAATCTAATTGAAACACAAATGTAGACATAGTAAGGAAGAAATAGGCTACTACTTAACTTTTTTTTAAATTCCGTGCAAACGGAGAAGCGGGCGACAGATAGTCATTAGACAAGGAAGAAAGGCATCGCTATGCAATAATGCTAAACTTATCTATTTTATGTCACTCAATGTTCGGGTCATTGAAGCGTTGTTTATTAAATTAGTGTTGGTATATGGTTCAGAGAACATTCTGACCGAGTTGTCGACGATAGATAAATTAGCTTGACTACTATAAATTTACTTTATGGAATTATCTTATTCTATAAATTTATCAAATGTATTCTCAAGAAATTAGAATAAACTTGTTAGCATTAAAATTTGTCGTTTCTATAAAGTTTGATTATGAATTTATACTAAAATTTAATTAAATTATTTATTATTGTATCATGTGGTTCAGGAATTTAATAAAAACGGATGTTATATTATTCTTATTTTATTGTAAAAAAACAATTACACGTACAAATAATTAAACTGTAATCTCATTCTATATGTAGCCTCTGAAATTAGGGCCTATTGGTGAACCGAAACCGATTTCACCAGGGAAACCAAAGTTACCATAACCGAAAGGCATAGCAGGTGGAATGACACCTTCATTGGTGATACCAACTTCCCCGTTTCCACATCCAAATGATACCGCGCCTCGTCCAGCCGCAGGTAATTCTCCTTGCACAGCCACACTGGCTAAGAAAGGTAGTTGACCAGAGACAATAATCGGTCCTTCGATGATCAAATTGTCAGAAAATATCGATAATGTCCCAGGTGGGATGTGAGATAAGCTAGAGACGGGGAAGTTTTCAACAATCGATGGTCCATACGTCAATGGAGTCTCAGCTATGATAGGTGCACAGGGCAGCCCTGCGAATGGTCCGTGGGCTAAGCCAGGGTTGCCCAAAATTAGATTGTCCGCAGCCATTCCGTTACCAATAAATCCATGGTAAGGATTTGTTCCACATAATTGGCCGTTAATTGTCTGAAAAAGAAAGAACTACTTTAAAAGATGACTAACGAAATAGTTATTGAAGTATTAATTAAAAACGGGTCAGATTAGCAAAGATCCATCGATCCCAAAAAAAAAATCAGTCCGGTTAATTGGTAATATCATCTAGTTAACCTAATCGAACCTTTTAGAAGATTTACCTTTAATAAAAGTGTTGAAACAAATATGAAAATAGTTTTTGAATACATATTTTGTGTAGAATAAACACAATAATGATTAGTATGTTAGAAATAAAAGTTTATATATCAGTTGATGTGGGTTTTTAAGTACATTAGTTTAATGTGTAATACTACTTTCTTAATTATTGCGTTTTATTCAATTGTAATTATTATCTATATTTCGTACGTTGAAAGATATATTAAACACATTTGATCGTGTTACAAATAGCTTGATTCTTGCAAAATGAATAACGAAAGAATATATAAAACTATACATGATACGTATCATGGTTTTGATTCAGGTTTAGTTTGTCTTGGGGAAACAATGTTCAACTTATCAAGCCTTGTTTTGACGATCGGCCTGGTTCAGGTAATTATTTAGTTATAACTTACACCTGGAACTACAGTTTTAAGGTGGATCGATCCATTATTGTACTTCTCATGAATGAAATTGATTAGTTTTAGTTCAGCCTGTCTTTAAATATTGTGATACTTTTTAAACTTTCTAAAAGTTTTTTAATTTTAATTTTATCCATCAGGTTGCATTCTGCCAGCTTGCGAGTCTCGGTCCAGGAATAAATGCTCCAGGATATGGTTTCGGAGACTTAGCTCATACTCCTACTGGTTTTGGAGGGTGGGGTGGTTCAGGTTATCCTGGTGTTGGAACATATGGAGGTGTTGGTACAGCTGATATTGCTGTAGCGGGAGAGATTCCTGTAGCGGGTAGTACGGTAGTAGTTGGACAAGTACCGGTCAGAGGCAGCGTGGGTTTTAGTGGCCCGATCCCTGCTGGTGGGATCCTAGCAGTGTCTGGAAGTTGCAACTGCGGTGTAAATGGAGCCATATTGAATTAATGTTACCAGTGTCTGATTTTTGTTTCAATAAAATATTTTTTCGTTACAATTTATTATTTTTATTTTTGGTTTATACTTCTAAGTGACATATTTATTTCTAGTTAAATCGTCATAATTCTAAATGAAAGATCAAAACAACGTAATAATTTTATATTTGTAAAGAAACCGCAGAAAATCCGTTTGAACTCATATACTGAAAATTCCAAAATTTTACTTGTGTTAACTCAGGCACACTTTTAACATTTTTGAGTGAACATTTTTACTATTGGTTATAACGCTTAATTCGACGAAACTTTTTGTAGCAAAAAAAACCTGTTTTTTTAGTAAAGTCATACTTAAGTAATTTTCTCTAAACTAGTTCAGTAGTTTTTTTTATTAGTTGTTCGTCACACTGGACACCATCGAATTAAGGGTTAAGTCGTTTGGTTATTTTTTTGTCAATAAATAGTTTGATTTAATGTCTTGTGGCTAACAAAGAGTATGTTTTACTTAGAAAGCTACAGCTTTCTAAGTTACAACTTAAAGTGAGCTTAGTTAGGATTTATATATTCATAGTACTTACTCTATATTGGTTAAAGTCCATATTATAATAAGTAGATGGCTCTAGTATTTTAATTTTAATAAAGTTCTACGTTATAAGCTTTTAGTAATACATAAGCCTTCTTTTTTTAGTCGCTGCATGATAGAAAATCTAAATAGGCTTAAATTTCAACATAACATACCTTTATTTACTTATCTCTAACAAAACTTGATTTATACTCACTAGCTGTTGCCGTTTTTCCCGACTATGTTCTACATCTATGCCAAATTTTAGCGAGATCCATACCATCAAACAAACATCCATGCACCCATCCATCTAAACATTCGCATTTATAATATTAGTAAGATTTCTGTAACTATAAAAAGGCATTACTTCCTGATATTGATATAATTTGGGACAACTTCCTTTATAGACTAATCAAAACATATTCATAGGTTTATATTATAATACGAATTCCCATAGAGGTACACTGTCAATAATCAGAGGATTTGTTTATTGAAAATACGATATCGAAGATAATATTTTATTAAATTATTAATTTATTATAAATTATAATTTTCCATCATCATATAATTAAAACGGAGAGATATTTAAAATAAATAAATTACAATAAAACTTAGACTACAATAGGATTCCCAGTTCCAAATTCATTAGGGATGCCAGGAGCAAAATTGTTGAATCCAAATCCATTGCCTCCAAATCCTGGACCCATTGGTACTCCGCCGTAAGGCATACCAGGCATGGGACCAACAGGACCTGTGTTCTCATTCACCATACCAATATTTCCATTTCCACAACCATAAGATACTGCGCCTTGACCTGTAGCTGCTAGAGGTCCTTCCAGGGAGACACTACCTAAGAAAGGTAGTTGTCCATTTACCGCTAATGGTCCTTCAACTAATAAATTCTCGGATAGCACAGACAGGCCATGAGGAGCGCCTGGTGATGAACTTGTAACTTGGAAGCCTCTGCTATTAGATGCTGCAATGTCACCGATTTGTAAACCGGCTAATTTCGGTTCGTATCCTAAAGGATGAGCAACTGGTAACGTAGCTTCTGTAACAGCTAATGTATTAGCAACCGCTAAATTGTTGGCTGCCGCTATATTAGCGTTAGCTATATTATTAGTTGCTATATTGTTTGCAGTAGCTATATTATTAGCTGCGAGATTATTAGCTGCTATATTAGCAGCAGCAATATTGTTAGCTGCTAGAGGATTTCCAGGTCCTAATGGATTGCTTGCTGCTAAACCATTTCCTAACATCCCATTGTTAAATGATGATCCAAGGAATTGTCCATGACCATTCTGTAAAAAAAAATAATAATAATAAATTAATAATTCTAATTTAAAATCATTTAACAAAATTAATTTACAAATGAATAAATATTTTACCTGGATAAGAAAACAAGCGGAGATAATAAAAAAAATTAAAGACATAATTGATATGATTTGAAAGTATCAAGATTGTTGAATGAATACTCTATGCGATGCTTCGTATAATATATACTGAATTTTATAAAAATGTCGTAATAACATAAAAGATATAACATTACGTCCGATTATTTAAATAATTATCATGTATTGTATCATCATTATCAATAATTTCTCAATTCATGTATTCAAAATCGTGACTTTTTATTAATAATTATTATGTTAGTTAATTTATATTTATGTGGTAAAAGGCGATTCATCTTATCTCTATCTGTAAAAGTAATGAAGTTGAATCTGGATAACAAAAAGTCTAAGAGACCACAACATATTTCTAGCTTACAGAGGTTTCTCTTTAACCCGAGTTTCTCGCTTATAGACGTCGTCCGTCCAGACCGAACAATGGCTCTCGCTAATTTTTCCAGGTTCGCATTGAAATAAATTTGAATAAGTTTATCTTATTGTTAATTATTTCTACTATATTTTGTTAATAGTAAAAGTATTTTACTGCGAAATTTTCCTAAGAAATATCAAATTAGTTTAGAAAAAGATTTATGGTAATTAAACGTAGAACGTAACATAACTTGTGCTACAATTTTGCAATTATTTTGCATCTTGAAATATCTACAGGGGTTGATAAAATATATTTTCTCCATAGTTCTTGTTTAAACCTTTGGACGACGACAGTTATTATTTTATTATCATTCCTTTATTTACTTATTTTATATCAATTAATTAGGTTCCGGATGACATGTATTGGTGAAATCTCGGAATGATGGTATATTGTGGGAGTCTTAGCATCAACAGATGCCTCTAATATATTATGGTACTATTATTATAAAATTCGGTTATATTATTATGTAACGTTATGAAGAAAATCCGACACTGTGTCGGTGTACTGGCACAACACTAGCCTTACCAAAATGTCGACGTTTATGTTCCGTCAATAATCATTCTGACACTTGACTTGGTAACGAAAGCGCACCATTCGCAACAAAGGATTCTAACTAATAATGTCCAATAGTAAAAACTGAAAGTTTTTCGTAATTATTAATTTTGTGGTATAAATAGAAACAACATAAAATTGTCTCCAACGTCGTATGGAAGACAATTATTTTCTCATATTCATCAAAAGAAACAATACATTCTAAACACTCGAAGGATAGCAAACCTGTTATACAGTTTTTGTATCTTAGCTACGTATTTGTTTAGTTTTTAAAAGTTATAAAAATAATTTACACTTAGTTTTTTTTAATTTTTTGATGAAGTCTGTTCTTCAGATGTAAACACTGACTTGAAGATATCAATCTGATAATAATAGTTACAGAACTTTTGGTCCATTTCCAACGTTTTCACCTGATTTTTCGTCGACCAAGTGATCTTCAGCTTTCGAAGATTTGGAGAGCTTAGATTTTAAATGTTTTTGTCATTTAGTTGCAGGAATTTTGAAAATATCCTTGTAAAATGGATTTATTCATATTTTATAAACTATTGACCTTAAATTCTTGTTGCTTTTCTTCGATTTTTTTTAGGATTCCCTATAATATAATATGTCTTTAAATTCTCAGTCAATTTTAAATTTGTAGCACTCTATTATTAAAGTAATTATTACTCGAAATATTTCAAGGTAAAGCTTAATTCTTAGTTGTCATTTTACATTTGTATAGTTTTGCTTTGTGAAAATGAATTTAAATATTAATAAACGTTATTTTATAATCTTGATTCTATGTCTTATTTCTCAACTATAAAAGGATACATTTACATATTCTGGTAGTCATATCCAAAAATAATTTTTTATAAAAAAATAAAATTAAAAAGAACATATTTATTTATAAAGTTTTATTAACATTTATTACGTCTATAACATTTATACATTAATTTTAATAAAATATTTTAAATTGCTTCACATCTGTTAAGACCATTCAAACCCAAACCGGCAGGTCCCAAACCAGCAGGTCCCAAACCGTAGTTGGGTCCGGCAAATCCAGGGCCGTATCCGAAGCCGGGACCGAAACCAGGTCCGAAACCGGGCCCGAAACCGTTGGCGTATGCCATTTCAGGTGTGGGCATTATATCTTCGCTGATCATGCCTACATTTCCATTGCCGCAGCCGTATGAAACGGCACCAGAGCCGGCGGTTGGGAGAGCGCCTTCCAATTCTACTGTGCCTAAGAAAGGGAGTTGACCTCCAACAGCCAATGGACCTGTGTATTCGTTGTCAGAAATAACTGACACACCCATAGGAGCGATGGGAGATATACTCGATACCATAAAACCACCACCGTTAGATGAAGGTAGAGTAGCTGGTCCTAAAGGTGTAAATTCAGGGGCGATCATAGGTCCCGGGCCGTAGGGGGCACCATAGGGAGCTCCGCAGCCAAATCCTGGTCCTGCCCAACCCATAGCTTCAGGCGCCAGACCAGGAGCAAGCATGTTGTTATTTAAGAACTGGCCAGCAATAATCTGCAATAAAAAATATTTTTATTTTCTTATAATTTATGATGATTAAAAAGATTCATGCCAAGTGACAACGTTTTGCTCAAAGGCTCATGAAAGAACAAAATACATTTGATGATTTTAGGACTTACTTGGAACAGTGCTGTTTGTACACACAGAAGGAAAGTAAAGGAAGACATGTTTGTTAATTCGATGAACAATCGAGTGATACTGATGCTCAAAGTTCTTTAGTCACTTTATATAGGTTAGATTATCAATTTCTCAAATTGTTTATGTAAATATTATGAAAAATTTTGTCGTTAACATTACAAACGATACGTGTCTTGATAAATATTTTATTAATAAATTATAATTTCTGTTATAATTTACATAGATTATAATATTGAGTTGTAAGGTGTATATGTTGAAATAGATAAGCTCGTAAATTTGTAGAAATGATTTTTTAATGTTTATTTATTTATTAATTGTTATTGCTATTATAAAACAAAGCCATAAATCAATTTACATAACAGGGGTGGTCTTATCGATAAGCGATCTCTTCCAGGTCATTTTCCAACCGTTTTTTTTAAATTTAGATTGGCCATAAAATAAATGGTTATTTGGACATGAAATTATAAAAGAAGTCAAAACTGTATAGTATAGTAAATACATATCGGCGTAATTCCAACAATAACCAAACTAAAACATTTTGAAAAAACGATGCTTAATGTGAAATAGTGTTTAAGCCCCTTAGATGTGATATGTATATCAGAAACAAAGGAATTTAATTTAAAACACGTAAACTACAGTATAACTGTAGAAAAGCTATGAGCGCCATCTATTAAAACAAATCATACACTTAACAAAAGCATATTGGTGATACTAGTTGCCTCTACCAAAGCCTCAAGTTACAAGTTTTCATAACCAACCTTGGGCAAATGGATGTTTTTAAGTTATTAGCTAGGTGGCGCTATTTTTAATACTAAAAATTAAGTTAATAATTCTTATCTAGAAAGGCATATCAAAATCTCTAAGTAAAAATATAATAGAATTTCGATTCTAAATCACAAAACCTGAATTCAAATTATTTGCCCATCATTGCCACAGTTCATTGTTACTGCAGATTGTTTTTTTTCTCAGATGTTTACTTATTGCGCTTTCTTTTTTCTTGCTACTGATCTTGTTATATATTCAATTGACCATTGAACAGACTTAAAATTATTTTTTTAATTACAGAATTCTCTTGGTCAGTGTTTACAGCCAGCTCATGTTAGCAGCAGACACGGGTCTTGGTTATGGACCGGGATTTGCTAAAGCGTATGGACCCAGTATAGCATCAGACCTTTGTTAAAGATACGGTTCTGGACCAGCGCTGTACGGTCCTGAACCTTATGGTCCTAGTTTTTTTGTTACTTTGAAATAAAAATTAAACAATCCATGAGAGATAAATAAAGTGAAAACTAAGTAGAATAAACTATTTACTATAAAATCTTTTATTTTAATCAAATCTATTGACCAAAAGGGACAAAATTTTACCGATATTTTAGTTAACAATAATATGAATGTAAATAATTATAACTAGCAGTATATATAGCAGTAATATTCTCGGGTGATAAAAAAAATAAAGATGTAACAGTTTAATATGATAAATAAAACATTTATTACGCAACTACTTTAAAAAGTTCTGTTTAATGACTTTCTGACCTATTTCTTTTCTTGTACCTGGCCAATAATAAATATGACTAGCAGTTACCCGAAAATCTGTCCGCGCAGAATAAAAAAAAATATATAATGCTTGAGTATTCTTCCAGGATATGTTCTATATCCATGCCAAATTTCATTATGATACGTTTGCCGTTCTCGAGATACTTCCTAACGAACATTCATCCAAACATTATCATTTACAATATTAGTAAGATATCTATGTAGACTGAACAAACCAGGGCAGTAATCATCATTATTATTAGATTTATAACAAGTATTACGATCATTAAGATACGGTTTAATGTAAATATATTAATCGGTTCTCTATTGTTTGGCTAAGATCAAATTGGTGAACTAGAAATAATATTAGAAGAAAATAATATAATAGTACTAGAGTATATGTAAGTAAAGACAGTAGATAATTTATATTACTTTATTTAAAATATTCTATTAGTACATGTAAGGAGCCCCGCAACCGCAACCGCACCGGCCGGCTATAGTGACGACACCGCCAGCGGGCACATCGCCAGCGAACTGTACGGCACCAAGGATAGGCACCTGTCCCGCTACTACAGTGGTGCCGGCAACCGGCATCTCCCCGGCGACGGCCACGTCTCCCACACCAGTGCCGCCGTAAGCCGGGCCTACGCCGTATGCAGGGCCTACACCGTACGCAGCGGGACCATATGGTACTGGACCAGCGAACGGTGCCGGACCCGCGAGTCCATACCCATAGGGTCCAGAACCGAGAAGACCGGGGGCTAGGCCTGGAGCATAAGCTACTTCTTCGACGAGCGCGGGTCCGCAGCCAAGCTCATATTCAGCGCCGATAGCCGGAGCAAGGCCCATTCCGAGTCCGTTACCTAAATATTGGCCGCATGTAATCTAAAAATAATTATGGACATGTTATTAATATTGATATTTTAAATAAGTGTGACTAAGGCCTAGTTACCCCTAAGTTAGGGTAGGCTCCGAGTCCCTCAGCGGGAACATATAGTGAGCTGATCATGATGAATTAAGTATGCAAAAAACTTTTATAATATTTTTACCTGAATGACACAAATTTGTGCGCAGACAAACAAAAGAGTAGAGGTTGACATTATTTTTGTGTGTTTTATGATAGAGTTAAAGAAAGAATGCATTTATCGTTTACGTATGCGACTTTTATAGGTACTTCAAACGATCAATGATGTTACAAACGGTTGCATGGGCTTTGAATTGCTATAGATAACGAAATTTTTTACACGTTTTGTTATCACTAACTCGCGTAACAGAAGTGTAAACGAGTGCTTATGTTGGTAAAAGTTATGAAATGTAAGCTGGACAATACAAAAAAAAAAAAACCTAAATTATCTATTTTAAAACACAGTGCACACGAATATTGTGTCATTGATGCATGGTAACATATAAAAACTATTGTACCCATCCCCATATCCACATTTGTGTATAGTCTAAGTGAGAACCATCAATAAATCAAAATGTTCGCTAAAACCGTATTCTTGTTTTGCGCTCAAACAATTCTTGCTCAGGTATAGTTTTAAATTTTATTAGAACGCACATCGTAATTAAATATGAACTATGTATTTATTTTATTATTATTATGCAGGTTATTACATGCGCATGCTGGGGCAATGCATTCAACTCCGGGTGGCCCGCTGGATGGGCAGGCGAGGGTTTGGGCTGGGCGGGTCTGGTCCTGACCGAAGCTCCTCTCATGGAGGTAGCGCCGTGTGCCGCTGGTGCGCCATTTATGGGCGCTGGCTGGGCTGGCTACGGACCGCTCGGAGCAGCCGCATCCAGTGGGGGCGGCTTCCCTACTTCGAGTGCCTCGCCTATTCCCCCCGTGGGACTGTCCGTGGCCTCTGATAATGCTATCGAAGGAATCCTGGCTGTCGGAGGGGAGCTGCCTTTCTTAGGCACAGTGGGTTTGGAGGGCGCTTTACCTACGGCTGGTGCGGGTGCAGTGTCTTATGGGTGCGGCAGCGGGGCAGTAGGCATGGTGGCGGAAGACGTCGCGTTTGCGGGCGCGGGATGGCCGGCGGCTGGACTAGGCTACGGACCGGCTTGGGCGGGAAGTCTCGGATGGGCTGGTCGTGGCGCCGCTCCCTTCGGCTGCGGCTGTGGAGCTATTTAATACTTTTTTAAAATAATCAAATTGTAAATAAGACTAAATAAATTCCTGAACAAAACAATTATACTTTTCTTTGACTACTTAATTATGGTACCGAATTTAGAGGAGAGAAAAAATTGTGTTCAACTAATGAACGCTCCATCTTGTTTATTCAATAGAAAACATAAGTTACATTCACAAATAATAATAATAAAGATGTACTTATATCACAATTTGGAATCAGAACAAATTGTGCGCATCTAAGATTAGACAAATGATAACTTAATTATGATAGATGACACCATAGTAAATAAATTTTTATTTGTTGAAGCAGCCGCATAAATTCTATTTTTAAACATTTTGTATAGATCGCAAGGGATTGAGGTTTCTGACTTTACTAACTATATCATGTTTTTTTTTTTAAAATGTGTTAATAAATATATACTAAAGATGTCATTCAGAAACTACTCACATTGATCTGATCTGACATCTTTGTATTTCGCTTTTAATTTTTAGACGAGGCCTTCAGTATTCGGTAATTTTTTTCGCTCTTTTCTTAATATTAAAAAAAAAACTATAAAACATTTTTCATCAAATTCTTTATAAAACAAAAAAAAAACAAAATTGGTAGGGCTTTCCTGAACTAGTTAAAACTGTGGTGACCGAGAGACAGCGCCTTCTCTTATCTATTACCTAATGTTAATAAGAGTTAGTTACCAAATTATACGTAATGATGAATAGAATCTCTATTTCGGTATATTAAAAATGATATTTAGTGTGTAAGTGTGTTTGTAAATGTGCGCGTTTATGTTTATGTGTGGGTTTTTTTAATCATTTTAAATTTTTCCTTTGTTTTAGTTTTATCTATTTTCCTGAAATGATACTTGAATTTGGAATTTCTGTTATGTTTATTGAGTTCTTTAAGTAGATTTTCAGTACAGTCGTATTCAAGTGCCATTAGCCATTGTGTAATATATTTTTTAAAACCAAAATTATTTAAAGCTCCTTTGGTTTGATTGGTATCACTGCGCACTAGTATTTGGTTGTAAATCCAGGGCACAAGGAAGTTGTAGTTCTTTTGCGCATAGCAGATTTTGGTAAGGGAAATAGGGGAACGAAATTTTCTTTTTGAGGACTGTCGTACCAGTGTGGCTCTGGTCCGATGATACCTTAAAAGGATTGGAATACTAATAGCTTCCTAATAGAGTACACTCCAGTCTCCTTATACAGTGCAGTGGTAGGATATCCGTAGGGAAGACCAATAAGTAGCTAATAAGTAATATCCATAGTCAATTTGTTCATCAATATAAAGACATGTTTAAGTTAAAAAAAGTTTATTACAAAATGTACAACACATTACAACATATCAATAAGGAGTCCCACAACCGCATCCAAAAGGCGCCATACCTCGACCAGCCCAGCCTAAACCTCCGGCCCAATTAGGTCCATAGCCAAAACCAGGTCCGGGCAAGCTGGTTGCAATAGGAGCAATGTCTTCAGCAACAATGCCTACAGCGCCATTACCACAGCCGTAAGATACCGCACCTGCACCGGCGGTTGGTAGAGCTCCTTCCAGTTCCACTGTACCCAAGAATGGCACCTCTCCTCCAACAGCTAAAATACCTTCGATAGCATTATCAGAGGCTATAGACATCCCAACTGGGGGAATAGGTGATGCACTAGATACAGCGAATCCTCTGGGAGCTCCAGCGAGTCCGTTACCTGCCCACCCAGCGCCAAAAGGACTGCCGGCGCAAGGCCCTGCCTCAATTAGTGGGCCTTCAGCTAGACCTGGTCCGGCCCAGCCCAAGCCCTCCCCAGCCCAGCCAGATGGCCAAGCTGTATTGAAGGCGTTGCCCCAACATGCGCCAGTGATAGCCTGGAAAGTAGTTTTTTTTATTTAGAAATAGAAAAAATAAGTACTTTATAAGTCTCCCTGTCTTTGCAATAATACCTGCACGAAGAAGGCGTTAATGGCAAATAAGAATACTGCTTTGGCTGACATGTTTAACTGTCTCTTAATATAACTGGAGTATAAAAATAATACATTTATTTTGCCTTTTTATAGTTCTGTACTTAATCAACAAGTGGACATATTTATTGCGAAAATTATTCTTTTTTACGTTATCGGCAAAGCCATATTGAAAAAATTAAGAAAGCACATTACGCAGATTGCATAGTATCATTACTTCAGTATTATTTAGAATTGTTTAGTATTTTAATTTTTAAATAATTTCTTATGATTTTTACTTCCTGTGAAAAATATTTATGAATACGAATTGTTAGATCATATGTTAATTAAAATATTTGATCCAAAAATTTATTACAAAGTTATTTTTTTTAGCACCAACAAGCTCTAGCTTTTGTTTCACTTTTATTTCTCTTTCCTTTTTGGCTTTCTGTTCTTTATTTAAAATCAATAAGTGTACTAGACATTAAAGTCAGGTAAATTTTAGTGAATTTACAAACTTTTTTTTTATATATCAGAAGGTGGCAAACGAGCGAGCGGCCACCTGAAATCGCTGAAATAGCGAAGTGACCGTTGCCCATATACATACGCAATTGCATATGCGTTGCCTACCTTTAATCGACAGAGGAGAGAATGCACAGAAAGAAAATATTTTCCCTTTCCATGCATCCTCTCATCCGGAAAGTCCACTTCAACTTCCCATCCTTTCCTAATAAGAAAGAGGGTGGGAAGGAAAAGAGGACTATATTAGGCTTCCGGGACGCACACTCATCAGACGAAACGCAGAATAGCTTCCACTTCACGCCTGTCTTCTGTGTGGTAGTGGTATTTCACCGAGCGAGCCGGGCCAATTCGTGCGAAGATGTTAAAGCGGGCTCTACCACTGTTAAAACTTTCTATTATAAATATATTTTCTCATTAAATTCAACGATATAGCAAAGGCCAGAGGGCAACATCAATTCCCAGGAAGAAGAAGAAAGAAATAGAAGAAAAAAAACAGTAACACGATTACCGTGCAAGCTAGAAAATAGATATTTTTTATGTCATAAAATAATATATGATAAAAAAAAATTACACATCATGTACAAATTAATCACTTATGAAACGCTTATTACAGTTTTATTGTTCTGGTATAAATACGACAAACAAAATGTAAGCATACATTCAGTTCTTGACTTGAACATACACACAAACATGTCTTCATTCACCTTCTTATTGCTCTGCTCTGTGGCCTGCTTTATTCAGGTAAAAACATTTTTTCTTTTGACAATTTACTAAAGGAAGTTTTAAGAAAAGAAAACCTATTGCTGTCATCTTGTTCTTATTAATATTTTTATTATTATCTTAAATATAACTTTTAGGTTTGTATTACATTAACTTACGTAATTTTCAGACCACATGCGGCCAGTATTTAGGCGCCTCACCCGGTTTAGGATATGCGCCCGCTCTAGCAGTTGAAGCAGAGGTCCCCTGTGGTCCTGGACTAGCCGCAGAAGTAGCTTACGGTCCAGGCTTGGCCCCCGGTCTTCTCGGCCCAGGACCTTACGGATACGGACTTGCAGGACCGGCTGCATTTGCAGGTCCGGTGCCATACGGTCCGGCCGCTGCATACGGCATGGGCCCTGCTTACGGCGGCGCCGGCGTAGGTGATGTGGCCGTCGCCGGGGAGATGCCGGTCGCAGGCACAACTCTAGTGGCAGGGCAGGTGCCTATCCTTGGCGCTGTGCAGTTCGCTGGTGATGTGCCCGCTGGTGGTGTTGTTACTATAGCCGGAAGATGCGGCTGCGGCTGTGGAGGACCTTACATGTATTAATGTAATCGGACAATTAATGTTATTTTAAATAAATTAAGCATCTATAATTATTTTCATAGTTTTCATTTCTGATATTTTTCATTGATGTTCAACTTAAATATAGAAAACACGTATTCGTATAAGTTATGTTTACAAGAATATTAATTATGATGATGTTCTCCGTGACGTGGTACGTCAATGGCGAGCTTTTCCATCTTCGAGAGTGCAATTGGAGATGAGATGTAAATCCGAACTTAGTATTCAAAGTCCGGTCACACGCAGCACAGTACAAGCGGCCTGAGGAATAGTATGTTTAGGTATAAGAAATCTCCAAGATTTTCTAATTTGACGTTTTATATTCACGTCTTGTTGTAATTTATAAGCGTGTTACAGCCGAATTGGGACTTTCTCGTCTTTGTTTCACAAAATATTCCCAAACACTGATCGGAAACATGCAGATGGCGTTTGATAACGTATCTGTAATTTAGAAACAGACCTCTAGATTTGTGCTTACTTCATTGAGAGTACTTTTAGACATTATTTATTTATTTATTAACTCTTAATGCTATCATAATACATAAAAACAAAAAAAGACAATTAACTAATTTACAAAGCAAGGGCGGCCTTATCGCTACAAGCGATCTCTTCCAGGCAACCCAGTGGGACAGGAAAGAATTACATAGAAAGAGGGATATATAACATATAAATATCAGGATATGTCAAGAATAAATAAATAAGAGCAAGAATTATTAATAATATATATAGATTATTAATTAGAATCCTTTGGCGCGAACGGCGCGCTTTCGTTACAAAGTCAAGTGTCAGCATGATTTGTGAGTGGACATAAACGTCGACATTTTAGTAAGGCTAGGTTTGCTCCAGTTCACCGGCAGTGTCGGATTTTCTTCCTAACAGTACAATACATTTTTGGGCAGCCTGGAGTCAGTCATATGAAAAAGATGCCCGCACCATTTCAGCTGGTCCTTAATGAGCTTAGGTTATTCCAGACATCTTAGTGGTAGAGAGTACGAGTGACGTACGTGACGTGAGTTTAGTCGAGTGACGTACTTGGTTCATTAAGATTTTTAATTGGCTAAAATTTAAAAAAAAATACACCCAGGATCTTATAATTTAAATACCAAACTACCACTAACAGTACTTTAGTACAATATTTTAGAATCGCAAGAGGCAATAGCGATAATGCGCGACAGAGTTAAATTAGTTTTGAAATTAACGCCTCAATCTTCCCTTGTAAAGTGTAAACTTAAAAAGCTAAGATATAAATTTTGAAAAATCTGTATAGATTTGATATATTCCAAATCCCATTAGATTTAGATTAGCAAATTTTTTAAAAGGAAAAAGTAAGATACATTGGAAAAAACCTAATCTCCCATATATGCTACAAGTGTCCCAAAAATATGTGACGCATTCAATTTTTTTCAAAAAGAAAGAAAGAAAGAAAAGTTTTTATTATAGGTAATACAGATTAAACCAAGAAACAATAACTACTACTACTACTCAGCCATGAGACGCCCACTGCTGGGCATAGGCCTCCCCCAAAGATCGCCACGATGACCGATCTTGTGCCACCCGCATCCAGGACGCTCCCGCAACCTTTTAAACAATAACTGACATAATAAAATTGCACATAACTAAGAAATTAAATTAGACTTAAGTTACCATTTATGGGTAATTTGGATAATCTAGTGATGACCACACTAGGCAATGCCTGTATCGTGGGCACCGATATTCATAAAATATATTTGTAACTCTTAACTAACTTCGTATGATTTTATTATCTTCGAGAAAAGTATAAATCAATATTTCAATAAATTCATTATCATCTCTGAGACGTGACTTCGATGTGATAATTATTTATTCCATTGCCCTACATCTGATAATTGACCTTTATCTCACGTTTTATTATTGTAGTAAAAATAATTTGCTAACGAAGCATAATACAACAACAATTTAAAAGAGATTTTTTTTTCATCAAAACCTACTGATCTGATGAAAATTTTTGGCAGTCGTGTAATCAAGGGAATATACAAATAAAATATAAGATATAATTTTATTTTACTTTTTATTACTGGAGAACTTTTTTTATTAAATAAAATATCATTTAACTAATACATATAGGGTCCACCGCATCCGCAACCGCATCTTCCAGCTATAGATACAACGCCTCCAGCTGGAATTTCACCAGCGAACTGCACGGCACCAAGGATAGGCACCTGCCCCGCTACTACAGTGGTGCCAGCGACCGGCATCTCCCCGGCGACGGCCACATCACCTACACCGGCGCCGCCGTACGCAGGTCCCACGCCGTACCCAGCGGCTGGACCGTATGGCACCGGACCCGCAAATGCAGCCGGGCCAGCCAGGCCGTAACCGTAGGGTCCAGGGCCAAGAAGACCGGGGGCTAGGCCTGGACCGTAAGCTACTTCTGCGGCTAGACCAGAACCACAGGGGAGCTCGGCTTCAACTGCTAGAGCGGGCGCATATCCTAAACCAGGTGCGGCACCTAAATACTGGCCGTATGTATTCTGGAACGAAATTAAATTCAATTAAGAAAAAAAAAGTACGAATAATAACATTATACAGTTAACCTTTTTTGTATTATTTGAAAAATAAAACATATAATTGCTTACCTGAATAAAGCAGGCTACAGCGCAGAATAACAAGAAAGTGAATGAAGACATGTTTGGACAATTAACTTAATTACTGAATGTATAGCTCCAATCTAGCAGTTGTATTTATACCTGTTTTAAAATATCAATAAATTGTTACAATATTTCATTACTGAGTAATGCGTTTATATGTTGTCACCATTATCTGTTGCGACTTATGTCACTACTAGCTGTCGCTCGCGACTTCGTCTGCGCTGAATTAAAAAAAACATTGCTAGTAGCCTATATGTTCTTCCAGACTATGTTCTATGGGTATGCCAAATTTCATGAAGATCCGTTCAGTTGTTCTGGAAATACTGTCAAAAAGACATTCATCCATCGAAACATTTGCATTTATAATATAAGTAAGATATGCTTTTCGTTTGACAAGGAACATGATGCTTAGAAAATGGTTGAGACAGAAATAACGTAATTTATTTATGCAAACAATCCAATTTTCCATGATTCATTCTTTTGTTATCTTTCATCAAGATAAAATGATGAATATGATTTTATATGACTATAATTAAGACCCCAGGACATCACGAATGGAAACGAAGAATGCTTAATCTTCTTGTATTTCTCTGAAAGTCATAGTAATTTACCCAGTGAGTTGTTATTTGTCATTGCTTCCTTGTACTTGTATCATTAACTATTAAGGTTAGAAAGAAGTTTATGTATGTAGTTAGCAACTTGGATTCAATTCTAGGGATTGGTGGATCAAACGTTTTTTTGTGTAGTTTAGGATCCAAAAAAAAATTATAACCTTTTCACAGCTTTTTGTAACGTATTTTCAATCAAGGTCAATTGCGTCCATAGTATCAATTCTAAGCAATATATCCAAAAAATGCTTATTAACACACCTCTCTTGTAATATAATTACAAAAACATTACTTTGATATTATTTTCGTTGTTATTATCTGTTTACTACGACGTAATTTTATGCAATTCTTTGCAGTAACATGTTTGTGCATGCATGTGCATGTTTGTAATTGTTTGTAATTTTGATAATTTTTTTCATTTCAGTATAAATAATTCGTGCTTGTGGTCTGACAATCATTCCCACATTAAGAGCTGTTATAACTCCGCATTTTAATAAAAATAAGCAATGACCTCCAAAGCCGTATATCTTTTCTGTGCTCAAGTTTTTCTTGTTCAGGTAATTATCCCGGTAATATTATTATATTATTAAATATTCAATCTTAGATAAGGACATAATTCCAACTTTTCCAAGAACTTAGTCATTGTAAAAAATACGTGTCCTTTACCGATGTAACCGTGAAAGTCATAAAGTTGTTTCAATGTTCTGATTTTTTCTTTTACAGTCAATTTCTGGATTCTGCATAAATGGTGCATGGCCTAATGGTGTCGCTGGAGACCTGGCTTGGGCTGGTCAGGGATACGAAGTTCCATTAATGGCTGCCCCATGTGCAGGACCCGGACCTTTCTTGGGGGCATACGATCTTGCAGCTATCCCTTCATCATACGGTGGTGGATTTGTCATCTCCAGTGCATCACCTGTCCAACCTTACGGTGTATCTTTGATGTCAGAAAACGCAATCGATGGTATCCTAGTGGTTGGTGGTGAGCTACCATTCCTGGGTACCGTTGGTCTGGAAGGTGCTTTACCTACTGCGGGAACTGGTACCATTTCTTATGGCTGCGGTAATGGGAATGTTGGCATGATAAGTGAAGATGTCATGCCTATGGCTGCTGGTATGGGATGGGCTGCCGGTGCCTATGCTCCTATGGCAAACGGTTATGGATATGCTAATTGGGCTAGTCCAGCTGTTGAATACGGTTGTGGTGCCATTTATTAAATAATATAATAATTTAAAAAAATATTAATAAAGTTGTTAATTCTTATATTACTTAATGTATTATTCCATTTGACCATGTTTTTTTTTATATTATAAGGTGGTAAACGTGCTAGGGATCACCTCTATTCGCTAAATTAGCGAAGCGACCGCTACCCATAGGCAGATGCCTTGTCTACCTTTAATCTATGGAGTAGGGGACGCATAGAAAGAGGATATTTTCCTCTTCTAATCGCATCCTCTTCTACGTAATCTACCTCCCAGGATGGAAGGGAAGTGGACTAAACTTAGGACTCCGATACGCAAAATCATTTGACGAAACGTGGATTTACTTTCACTTAACGCCTTTCTTCTGTGTACTTTTATTTTTTTACATGACAGAGTTTATAATATCGTTGTAATAATATTAAAGTAAAATATATTAGTAAACGTTATAATTAATAGAGATTTTGCTTTGTTGTTTACAATACTTCAAAATTCAAGTAGGTACCTATTTTTCTAGTCATACAATTATTACTTTTATTATGTAAAAGTTTTCTGTTTTTCTTTTTGCTTTTGTTTTGTCATATAATTTTGTTAAAAAAGATGTGTTAGCCTTTAAGTGTATTACATGATAAGGTGTTCTTAGATATAAAAATATTCTATTAGATCCTAATCATTCTTGTAATAAGTTGCCTTCCTATTATTTTTGAAACGAAGGATTTGAAGCCTTAAAATGAGTGATCTGTAAGCTTTCAACAATTTTACTCGCATTCTCGCATATTATGGCGCCACTTATGGGCAGTTTTAAAGCTCGTGCTTGATAAAGCCATTCCATTCTATGGACAAAAATGCGGACCCGTGACCTCTATTTATGTCCTAACAAATATTGGTGTATTAAACGGGACGACGAATCGTATTGTGCGTTAAGAAATGAATGAAAATATGCCTCAAGTTGCAGGAACTACCTTAAAATGGCGTATTACGCGAGAAATCGTATTAAATGTCATCGTATTATCGGGGTTCTACTGTATTATGACAAGTACTAATTAATAAGAAAAAAAAATACCTAGAAAGTTTTTTCACAGACAAACACCTTTTTTACATAGCACAAAAATCTTCGTGGATAAAAGCTCGTTATATTTGGATAGAAACAAGGAAATTTTATCTACATTTAAGAAAATAAATAAATAAAATAAAATAGCCTTTTTGCTTCACAACTTCTTTACAATTTAAGATATTTCTACATGCCTATTCACTAAAACTAAATTAATTTATTATAATCAATTTAAATTGTATTTAAATAATCGGCAACTTGTTGTTTGTATTGAAAAGCTTGTCGATTGAAAAAGGCCTCCTCTAAAGATTTCCAAGTATTCCTGTCTATTGCTAAGCGAATCCATAAAGGTCTAGTTATTTTCTTAAAATCATATTCCCATCTTTTGTTTTGGCTGCCTCTATTTCTTTTGCTATCTCTTGGATACCAATCCGTTACTAACTTATTCCATTTTTCGTTGTTTCCTCTAAGCATGTCCCGTCCAGCGCCAATTTAGCTGTCTGTAGACTGTGTTTGCATTTTTAAACTTTGTTTCCTTTTTTATTCCCGTAATTTCACTCTATCTCTTCTTTTTACTCCTAAAATACCTCTTTCATTTTGACAAACTTTTAATTTACTTTCCAGTACGTCTGTTAACGCCCATGTCTGGGATACATATAGTAGACATGGCATATCTTTATTCTTTATTATTTCCCTAAGAGACCAAAACCGTTTCCATGTATTTGTTATTCTTCGCTATATTTCTTTACAGATAGACGGACGGACCACAAAGTGATCCTATAAGGGTCCGTTTTTTTCCTATGAGGTACGGAACCCAAAAAAAGCTAAAAAAAGGTAATTATTGTGGTTTATAACTGTTGACGCTAAAAACTGAGATTATAATAAATTGAGTAATGCGATAGTAAGTATAGCTTAACAGCTTAACCAAGGAATCAAGACAACACTCTTGAGTTTATTTTAATTATGCTTTATGGCATAGAAAATTTAAGAAACTTTTTAATTTATATTGAAAATATAATATAATAGCTTTCTATGGTTTGTTTTGTGTTAATTTTAATTAATAAATGAAAAAAAATGTTTTGCGTTCAAAATTGTATATTTTCAGATGACGTTGGAAAAGAAATATTTCTTAGTAGATTCCGCAACCACATCCACCGAGGGCACGTCCAGCGATAGCGGGACCGTAACCGATTCCGGCAGCGAGACCGGGTCCGTAGCCCAAACCAGCGGCAGCGGGGTAGCCCCAAGCGGGAGCAGCGATGTCTTCGCTCACCATGCCAACGGCACCGTTGCCGCAGCCATAGGAGACAGCACCAGCGCCAGCGGTAGGCAGAGCACCCTCCAGACCGACGGTACCCAGGAAAGGAAGCTCACCGCCGACGGCTAAGATACCTCCGATCTCGTTCTCAGAGAGAACGGACAAACCGACGGGTGGGATGGGGGAAGCACTGGAGGTGGGGAATCCACCACCGCTGGATGTTGGGACGGCAGCGAGACCGCATCCGCATCCGGCTCCATAACCAGCCCAGTTTGCGGCGCCGAAGGGAGCTGCGGCCATCAAAGGGGCTTCGTAACCCAAACCAGCGCCGCAGTATGCAGAGATAGTCTAAATCAATGAGAGTACATAAATTAGATTTTAATTTGTTACACAAAAACATGGTTTAATTCAATTATTTTGCTTCACTCACCTGGACCAAGAGAGCTTGGGCGCAGAAAAGAACGATAGTTTTGGCAGACATGTTGATTGTGCTTGTGAGAAACAAGTGTAAATACCAATGAGATTTTTTGGTATTTATAGTGCTAGACGCACACCTATTGAAATTATGAATATTGTGCAAACCATCGTAACGTTTTTTCTATATTTTAGTGTACGTGTTCATCGCTTTTATGCGATAAAACACAAAATAGGCATTAATGTAAGTCTTGTTGTATTAAAAAAAATATTTTGTTGACAAAATTGTGGCCCAACAGATCACTGTCTCACGTTTTCTGGTGTATGTTGAAATTGTTTTAATTATTTAGAGAATACTTAACATATAAAAGGCACTCTTACTATTGACGAATCATTCAGTCGAAACACAAATCTGCAACATGTCTCCCTTCGCCTTCTTGCTCCTCTGCATTCAAGCTTGCTTGATCCAGGTAAGTTGGAAATTAAATTTTTCATTCAAAAGAACTTATAACCATAACTGAAATTTCCTATTTGCCTTAGATGCATAATTTGATGAATGTTTACGGAAAAAATCACTGAAGGAGTATTAAAATAATTTGTAATTTTACAGAATGTATACAGCGAGTGCCTCGGAGCCGGCCTCGGTCTGGGCTACGCAGGTGGTTGGGCTGGTGAATACGGACTCGGCTATGGACCCGGTTTAGCCACCGAATTCGGATACGGACCCGGACTTGGACTCGGCTACGGAGCCGGTCTTGGACTTGGATACGGACTTGCTGGGCCTGCTGCCATCGCTGGCCCCGCTGCCATCGCCGGCCCAGCTTACGGAGGCATCGGCGTCGGCGACATTGCCGTCGCTGGCGAGATGGGAGTCGCCGGTACCACCGTTGTTGCTGGACAGGTGCCGATTTTGGGTGCCGTCAGATTCGGTGGTGATGTGCCAGCTGGTGGTGTCGTCTCCATTGCAGGAAACTGTGCTGGCGGCTGCGGCTGCAACGGCGCTTACAACGGCGGTTACCTGTACTGAAAACAAGCTATGACTATTTGAACATTTCTAAAATAAAAGCGTCAAATCATTACGATAAAGCTATAATTTAATTTAACATACCTATTTATCATATGACCAAAATATATTGCACACACATTTATTATGGAATTGCTGGGTGCTTTAGGTTTGACTACATTTTTTCTGTGGTTTCCACTTTTAAACTACTTGTATAACATCACATAGTCATCCCTTTTATTCTATTAGGAAATACAAAGGCAACAGTATATTTAAAAGAAAAAAATATTACGTTAGTTGAATATGACGGTTACACAGCAAAACTGACAAAGAATAATTTTAAATAAGAATTTTTTGTTACATATGTCGAAAGAATTAATTATACCAAAGAAAATATCTAACACATCATGAATTTGAAAACAAATTTATGTATCGGCAATAATCTTTTAAAATTACATTGTTACCTGTTTAAAAATAATTTATTCGGTATTACGAGACTAGTTATTGCAAGCTAATCACGAGTATTTAATAATAAACTTATTACAACTGTTTAGAAAGTTCAATTTAGTCTTCGTCTGTGTTATGATGCATTAAAGATTACATGTAAAGAAAAGGCGATTTTACTGAACTAGAAAGTTAATAATGAAATACAGCTTTTAGCCATCGACACTATTATCTGGAGTTTTATATTTGATCGAGAATTCTTTAAAGATATGAAAATCGTGTTGCTTGTACCTAATTTATTGTACCTTGATAATTAAAATTTAAAAAAAAATATTAATACACATTAAACATAGTGTGAACGGGTCCTTACTCTTGAATTGTAATTATGAACACGCGCAATGTTTCGATGAATGGTGTTCTCTTTCTAACTACCCAAATTGCTTGTCACTTTTTTGTTTATTTGTAAGGTGTATCATATTGTAAAAATAAAAATGTATGGTATGGAAGAATGGAGCATTCTGCTACAGGTATTATATACTTAAAAGGATGCTCCAACAACTGATGTATATTTATATGTGTTTTTTAGTTTAAATAAATTATTATTATTATGATTAATTTATAATTAAATTGACTGAGCCCTTATGACCAAAAAGATTTTTCGAATAATATTAATCGTCTCTTTTTTTTAACTGTACAAAAGCAAAGTACGTGGCGTCGGCCTGCCGATGCCAGCGCCACAGAACCGAGCAATCGTGGCAATCGAGATTCGACTGACAACATCATTATTAAGTTCCTCTTTTAAAAATATATTTAATTTTTGTACTTAATTGAATTTATTATTTTTTCTCACGTAGTCACTATCGAATTAAGAATCATACTTCTATAGTCAAGCGACACCCCTATAGCCGGACACAAGCTTGTCGTAAATCCGCTTCACCAACCACTAACAAAACATCAAACTATAATAGTTGTTGATTTTATTTGTGTGTCACAACCATAAACTGTCCTTACATTGTGAACAGTGAGACTACGTCTTCATATTAAGGATGGCTAATATAAATTATCCAAAGAGCATAGAGATTCTTTGAAACGCTACGTTTACTGCAGCAATGCTCGGAACATAACTCATAGTCGCGTAACGCTGAGGGGCACGCCAAACCGTATTTTATTTCCATGTAAAGAAAAAAATAAAAATAAATGTTTTGCGTTCAAAATTGTTTATTTCAGATGACGTTATTAAAGAGACATTTCTTAGTAGATTCCGCAACCACATCCACCGAAGGCACGTCCAGCGATAGCGGGACCGTAGCCGATTCCGGCAGCGAGACCAGGTCCGTAGCCCAAACCAGCGGCAGCGGGGTAGCCCCAAGCGGGACCGGCGATGTCTTCGCTCACCATGCCCACGGCACCGTTGCCACAGCCATAGGAGACGGCACCAGCGCCAGCGGTAGGCAGAGCACCCTCCAGACCGACGGTACCCAGGAAAGGAAGCTCACCGCCGACAGCTAAGATGCCTCCGATCTCGTTCTCGGACAGAACGGACAGACCGACGGGTGGAATGGGAGAAGCGCTGGAGGTGGGGAATCCACCACCGCTGGATGTTGGGACGGCGGCCAGACCGCATCCGCATCCGGCTCCGTAACCAGCCCAGTTTGCAGCGCCGAAGGGAGCTGCGGCCATCAAAGGAGCTTCGTAACCCAAACCAGCGCCGCAGTATGCGGAGATGGACTGTAAAGGAATTTAATTTTCATCAATTCATTGCCATTGTCAGAAAATTTTATTTCCTCGACATTTACGGGAAATTAAGTGATCATCTGCTTCTTTTTTGCTTGTCTTTTTAAGCTTAAATTCGAAAAAGTCGAAATTGTAACTTACGTGAGCCAAAAAGGCCTGTAGGCAGAAGAGAAGGACGGTCTTAGCTGACATGTTGATGTATGTATGATACTGTACTGAGGTTAACGTAAAGTTAGGGTATATTTATATGAATAAATATGCCTAAATAGTTAAATTAAGAAATTGATTTAAATACTAACATATAATACGTGACTACATTTCAAATAAAAAATATGTATAAAATGATTAGGAAACATTCCGAAGGATATTGTGTTTGATGTTGAAATTATATAAATCTGTGAGGGACGTGTTGTTTTTGGATTTGATAACAAAAGTAAAAAATGCAATAGGTTTTTGTGTTTTCCTTGTTAGTGATAAAAATTTCTTAGAAAATAAAAATAATGTTAATCAGACCAAACTAAACTTTAAAATAGCTACGTTTCGCCTTATACCTATTTTAAAGTCAAAACCAAAATCCTTTTACTGATGGCGCAATAATACATTTTCTATTAAACCCTTCGTATTTTATAACTTTAACTCGTTTTTGTCAAATTAGCAGTTTTAAAGTCTATTTATTTTAATTACTTTTGACGTCAAGTACACGACTATACTTTTATTACGAAATTGTGTTGTCCGCCGGATAAATGTAAATATATAAATAGTTTGGATCCTACTGCAGAATCATTCTCGATCACACAGTCGGAAAACAAACATTCAACATGTCTCCTTTCGCCTTCTTGTTGCTCTGCATCCAAGCTTGCTTGATCCAGGTAAATATGCATTCTTAAGCATTTGTAAAATTGAAATATTTTTATTGATTTTTAGAGGAAGTGTTCAATTATTTGACATTAATTTTAATCGTTTTAGAATGCGTACAGCGCATGCCTTGGAGCCGGACTCGGTCTGGGTTTCGCTGACGGATGGGCCGGTGAATGCGGCCGCGGCTATGGTTTAGCCACCGAATTCGGATACGGACCCGGACTTGGTCTTGGCTACGAAACTGGACTTGGACTTGGCTACGGACTCGCTGGCCCTGCTGCCATCGCTGGTCCGGCTTACGGAGGCACTGGTGTCGGTGACATTGCTGTCGCTGGCGAGATGGGCGTTGCCGGTACCACCCTCGTCGCTGGACAGGTGCCAATCCTGGGTGCCGTCAGATTCGGAGGTGAGGTGCCAGCTGGCGGTGTCGTCTCCATCGCTGGCAACTGCGCTGGTGGATGCGGCTGCAATGGCGCTTACAACGGCGGTTACCTGTACTGAAAACGAACTATGACTATTTGAATCTGTCAAAAATAAAAGCAACGAACCATTACGATCAAGTTCTTCTTTCAATTATCTTAGTTCACCCAAAGCGAGTCACGTAGAAATAAAGTAACAAGGGAAAAGTGAATAACATTTTGATATTGCAAAATTTAAACTGTTATTTTAAATCCCAGAAATTATTACACTCAAAAGAAAGTAATTTGTCACTATTATTCTATGCGACCGGTAATGCTACATATCAAAACAAATCGTAAGTAGTTCAAATATAACGAAATAAATTGGATTTATGTCCTCAAAGCAATAGTAGGGTTGTTAGAAAACCGTGGTTTTTCAGTTTGATTTGTGCACAGTTTGAGAACGACATCATTATTCGATCTTTTCATTATTTTGTTTAATTTTAAGCGAACTAAAGATTTACAATTGGCTCTGGGGTTTCAAGAGCGTCGGTGTCTCAGGGGTTTCAATACTTGACTTGTAATCTACAGGTCCTGGGTTCGAATCCCGTCATGTACCAATGTGTTTTTCGATTTCCGATTTACATATGTACATTTATCCGAAGTTCTTACGATGAAGGAAAACATCGTGATGCAAACTGACATATCTGCGAAGTAATTCAAATATATGAAGTCAACCAACCCGCACTGGGCCAGCGTGGTTACCTAAGGCCTAGTCACCTTTAACTTAGGGTAGGCTCCGAGAACCTCAGTGGGGACGTGTGGTGAGCTGATGATGACGAAAGATTAAAATATTATTCAGGGGTAGATGGAAGTTCATCTTTGCGCTTACAACTATCTATTACGTAAGAATGGCATTGTATTCTTCGAAAGTGAAAGAGACTTGGAAAGAAAGCTGATCTTATCACAAAGCATCTTGGCTAGGAAGAGAATCGTAGCGGTATGTTATTTTTATGAGTGTTCTTTAATTGAAACAATTAAAATATTGTAACAGAATGATAAATAAATTAAATAAAAAAAAACGTTTTTACTGTCAGTATATTCATAAGTGAAAGTAACAAAAAATTTTAAAAATACAAATTTTTCGTCAAAATGATGTAATCGAGCTCAAACTTCATGAGTTGATGTCTTTCAGTTGCAAAATTCCTGTAACCACCTTCCAGCTTCATCATCAGGTTAGCACTATGTCAAAATAATATTACATTACCACGAGTGGAACCATCACTAACCAGGAAGTGGATCATATTTTATTTGCAGGATTTGATAACAAATTTTGGGACAGGTGAAACAAAGTAAAAGCATGTTACAAAAGATGCAACTTTATTTTCTGTCAAACCGAGACAATAATGTTGAAATTGATATATTTTAAAAAATGTTCGTTAAGTAAGTAACACGAAGGTTGACTCTTATCCTACTTACAAATGATATACTCGTAATGATAAAAATTTCTGTTTTCTCGTAACTTCGGAATGGCTAAATGAATCAGTATGATATTTGGGTAATTTTATTGAACTAAGATATTAATTTTCATTTCTCGCGGAGAGAGACACGAGCGACTAAGTATGTGTATAATTATATCATATTAATTTTCTATAGTAAAATTCGATTTTTTTTACAAGTTCGTGCGGTTTTTATTATGTTGTAAAAAAGACAATTAAATAGTATATTACGTCTTTATTAATAATATTTTCGTAGCATTTACATTTGTAATAAAAAAAAATATTTCGAATTAAAAATCGTATATTTTCAGGTGACGTTGTAAATTAGACATTTCTTAGTAGATTCCGCAACCACATCCACCGAAGGCACGTCCAGCGATAGCAGGACCGTAGCCGATTCCGGCAGCGAGACCGGGTCCGTAGCCCAAACCAGCGGCAGCGGGGTAGCCCCAAGCGGGAGCAGCGATGTCTTCGCTCACCATGCCAACGGCACCGTTGCCGCAGCCGTAGGAGACGGCACCAGCACCAGCGGTAGGCAGAGCACCCTCCAGACCGACGGTACCCAGGAAAGGAAGCTCACCGCCGACGGCTAAGATGCCTCCGATCTCGTTCTCAGACAGAACGGACAAACCGACGGGTGGGATGGGGGAAGCACTGGAGGTGGGGAATCCACCACCGCTGGATGTTGGGACGGCAGCGAGACCGCATCCGCATCCGGCTCCATAACCAGCCCAGTTTGCGGCGCCGAAGGGAGCTGCGGCCATCAAAGGAGCTTCGTAACCCAAACCAGCGCCGCAGTATGCAGAGATAGTCTAAATCAATTAGAGGACATAAATTAGATTTTATTTGTTAAACCAAAAGGTTTAATTCAATTATTTTAGTTTACTCACCTGGACCAAGAGAGCTTGGGCGCAGAAAAGGACGAAAGTTTTGGCAGACATGTTGATTGTGCTTGTGAGAAACAAGTGTAAACATCAATGAGATCGTTTGGTATTTATAGTGCTGGAAGAGTTATGTGTAAGCACACCTTTTGAAATCATAAACATTGTGCAAACCCATGTAAGTTTTTTTTTTCAATATTCCTGTCTATTTTCAACGCCTTAATGCGATAAAACACAATACAGGCGTTAATGTACTATATGAGTCTTCCACTATTGAATAGAAAAATTATGTTGTCACACATTGGATCACTTCCTCACGTTTTCTTATGTATGTCGAAATTGTTTTAAACAGTAAGAGAATGGTTAACATATATAAAGACACTTTTTTATTGACGAACCATTCAAACGAAAAACAAATACGCAACATGTCTCCCTTCGCCTTCTTGCTCCTCTGCATTCAAGCTTGCTTGATCCAGGTAAGTTAAAAAATGAAAATTGTCATTGGACATATTTATTACAACTATTTATTGAGTTCTCTGTTAAACATAGATGAATAATTTGGTATACAAGTTATTTTTTTTTTGTAAATTCACAGAATGTATACAGCGAGTGCCTCGGAGCAGGCCTTGGTCTGGGCTACGCAGGTGGTTGGGCTGGTGAATACGGACTCGGCTATGGACCCGGTTTAGCCACCGAATTCGGTTACGGACCCGGACTTGGACTCGGCTATGGAGCTGGTCTTGGACTTGGCTACGGACTCGCTGGCCCCGCTGCCATCGCTGGCCCGGCTTACGGAGGCACTGGCGTCGGCGACATAGCCGTCGCTGGCGAGATGGGCGTCGCCGGTACCACCGTCGTTGCTGGACAGGTGCCGATTTTGGGTGCTGTCAGATTCGGTGGTGATGTGCCAGCTGGTGGTGTCGTCTCCATTGCAGGAAACTGCGCTGGTGGCTGCGGCTGCAATGGCGCTTACAACGGCGCTTACCTGTACTAAAAACTAACTACGACTAATTGAATATTTCTATAATAAAAACGGCAAATCATTACGCTAAAGCTCTAATTTCTTTTAACATTTCTTTCGCATGATAGCATGTTTAGTTAATAATTATAATAATATTGGAAAAATCTGAAACCTGTGGGTTCGATATACCAAAATTTACTGTATCGATGTGTAAGTACTTGGAGAGTTCTCTTTTTTACAGTCAAAGTTTTTAACTCATTGAAGATTTTAATATAATTTTATACTTAACACGACGTTTTTTACGTTTGACTATACGTAACAAAGAAAAAGATTTTTACTCGAATGTCATTAATGTATATCAAATCTTCTAACTAAGTCAATGATGCTGATGCCTTACAAAAAAATTTATACAAGGAATAATAAGTTCAGTCATAGTTGTCTAAGTTTTTTCACTTTAAGAATAAACAGAATACGATCGTGGGTATTTTCGACGGTGGCATAAATTGAAGCCCAGTTTCTGTAGAGATACATGATACGTCTTTTTTCACCAAAAATAGCAAGTTCCTTAATTTTGAGCCAAAGGAGCACATTATTATACACTATGACATAGCAGAGTCATACACCACTCGTCAAAAACATATTAGGTATTTGAAACAGAAAAATTTAGAAATTTTTGACGATTTTTCGTCTAGTATTGGTAAAATGATTATATAACATAATTTTAAAGAATTCAGAAAACGTATCTGGGATAAGTGTTACAGTCGATTAAAACCTCAATGAATGCTTTGAAATTACCCATTTTTATACCCCCACGTTCAAGGAAAGAAAATTACTTGGTATATGCTCCAATAAGAAATTTAAGTACTGTAACGTTTTAATCTTTATATATATATAATTCTTCTGTGAGTGTGTATGTCACTGAACTTCTCTCAAAAGACTGGACCGATTTTGATGAAATTTTTTGTGTGTTCAAGGGGATCTGGGAATGGTTTAGATTCACAATTTTCATCAAATATTAACTTCATATTAATTTATTCAAATTAAAGACGTGTAGACAGGACAACGTCTGTCGGGTCCGCTAGTTGTATTGTATTTCTTTAAACGATAAAACTTAAAAGGTTTTCCAGATGTTATAACAATTTAGTTTATGTCGTTTAAATTCAAAATAAAATTGCAATTACTTCTTTTGCTATGCAGTCAATAAATGGTGGTATTCCATCCATTGAAGCCTTTATTAGTTGATTATTTTCTAAGATTAGCTTATTATGCATGTGGTGTATGTATGTCAATTACTTTGTGATGACCTAGTCTAAATAATTTATTTTTTATTTTTATTTTTAAATGGCTTACTAGAATTTGAAGACTGAGGTGTTATTTGATTCGTATTCTTCCCTAGTCGTTTCTTCGTTCTTCGTTTAATTTTCATGGTTCTTTCATAGTGTATATTACATCGCCCAAAACAAATTTCTAATTTTATTTCTTACGTCCATTGTATATATAGTAGAAGTTAAATGTTAAAATTTGTCTTGTGTATATTCTAAAAGGTAATATATAATAGATGATCAGTTCTAACATCATTTTATAACAAAAGGGGGCAAACGAGCAACGGGAACACCGAGGTGTTCAACGACGCCCATGGACATCAGCAATACCAGAGGGACCGCAGATGCGTGGTGATAAGCTCGCTTCGTAGTTAATAACCGACTTCAAAAAGAAGAAGGTTATCAATTTGTCTGTATTTTCTTATTTGTGTACATAACATCGCTCGTGGTGTTCCGGTTTTGATTTTTTTTTATCGAAAGATGGTGTTTGCAATTTTAAAGAAAAGAAAAAAAAGAAATGTTTTGCGTTCAAAATTGTATATTTTCAGATGACGTTGTGAAAGAAATATTTCTTAGTAGATTCCGCAACCACATCCACCGAAGGCACGTCCAGCGATAGCGGGACCGTACCCGATTCCGGCAGCGAGACCAGGTCCGTAGCCCAAACCAGCGGCAGCGGGGTAACCCCAAGCGGGAGCAGCGATGTCTTCGCTTACCATGCCCACGGCACCGTTGCCGCAGCCGTAGGAGACGGCACCAGCACCAGCGGTAGGCAGAGCACCCTCCAGACCGACGGTACCCAAGAAAGGAAGCTCACCACCGACAGCTAAGATGCCTCCGATCTCGTTCTCAGACAGAACGGACAAACCGACGGGTGGGATGGGGGAAGCACTGGAGGTGGGGAATCCACCACCGCTGGATGTTGGGACGGCGGCCAGACCGCATCCACATCCGGCTCCGTAACCAGCCCAGTTTGCGGCGCCGAAGGGAGCTGCGGCCATCAAAGGAGCTTCGTAACCCAAACCAGCACCGCAGTATGCGGAGATGGACTGTAAAGGAATTGCAGTTTTCATCAATTCTTTGTCATTGTTAGAAAATTGTATTTCGTCGTCAATTGCTGGAAATTGAATGGTCACCCGCTTCTTTTTTGGTTGTCTTTTTAGGCTTAAATTCGAAAAAGTCAAAATTGTTACTTACGTGGGCCAAAAAGGCCTGAAGGCAGACGAGAAGGACGGTCTTAGCGGACATATTGGTGAATGTATGTTACTGTACTGAGGTTAACATAAAGTTAGGGTATATTTATATGAAAAACGATGAAGCTGAATATTAAAAAAAAATTAAGAAATTATTTAAAACACTAACATAAAATACGTGACTATTCTAATAGAAATAAATTAAGAAATATTAATCGAGGCATATTGTGTTATTGTTTCCTTTTGAATATATATCAATCGGTATGGGACGTGTTGTTTTTGGGTTTGATAACAAAAGTTAAAAAAAAAAAGTTTTTTGGCAAGTTTTACTTCTTATTATCATAAAAATAATTGATGAAATCGACCTATAATTATGCGTACTACAAAAATATTCACCAAAAAAGACGTAATTACATATCATTCTAATTATAAAGATATATGAGAGAAATATAAGACAAGCCAGCTATAATAAGGTGTTTTAAATTATAAAAAAATAAAAAGTAAAATTTGATTTGGAGAAAAAATATTCAAAAGTGGCTACATTATGCTTTTTATCTCTTTTAAAATAAACACTATCGTTTTCTTATGTTCGGTTACAAAATTTTACCGTTAAACCCTATTTAATTGAGTAGGTGTGTCCAAATTAGCATATTTAAAATGTACTACTTACTTTTGTCATCAAGTACATGACTATATTTTTATTACGAAATTGTATTGTCCGCTGGATAAATGTAAATATATAAATAGCTTGCTTCCTACTACAGAATCATTCTCGATCACACAGTCGGAAAACAAACATTCAACATGTCTCCTTTCGCCTTCTTGTTGCTCTGCATCCAAGCTTGCTTGATCCAGGTAAATATGCTTTGTTAAGCATTTGTAAAATTGAAATATTTTTATTAATTTTTAGAGGAACTGTTCAATTATTTGACATTAATTTTAATCGTTTTAGAATGCGTACAGCGCATGCCTTGGAGCCGGACTCGGTCTTGGCTTCGCTGACGGATGGGCCGGTGAATGCGGCCGCGGCTATGGTTTAGCCACCGAATTCGGATACGGACCCGGACTTGGTCTTGGCTACGAAACTGGACTTGGACTTGGCTACGGACTCGCTGGCCCTGCTGCCATCGCTGGCCCAGCTTACGGAGGCACTGGTGTCGGTGACATTGCTGTCGCTGGCGAGATGGGAGTTGCCGGTACCACCCTCGTCGCTGGACAGGTACCTATCCTTGGTGCCGTCAGATTCGGAGGTGAGGTGCCAGCTGGCGGTGTCGTTTCCATCGCTGGTAACTGCGCTGGTGGATGCGGCTGCAACGGCGCTTACAACGGCGGTTACCTGTACTGAAAACAAACTATGAATATTTGAATCTGTCAGAAATAAAAGCGGTAATCATAACGATCAATCTCTTCTTTTATTTAACGTCTTGATCACACGTTAAAAACATATCACAAAGAAATTAAATAATAATGGAAAAGTTCTCTTTAGGTTTGACTATAGGAATACTTATTGATGAATAATAAATTTATTATGAGACTACCATTTTTTACATAGCAAAATAATGAGAATTTTACTGTCATTTTAAATTCCAAAAATGATTACACAAAAAATAAACTATGATAATTTTATTCGCGATAGGTAATGCTAAATATCAAAATAAATCTCAAGTGATTCAAATATAACGAAATAATTCTAACTTACATACGTGTCGGTGCAGTCAATACCCATAAAGAACACCGAGCACTGGCAGGACGCCCTTTTGCAAAACTCTCAGTTCGTTCCAGATCGTCGTAAGGTACGCACGCGACCACGTGCTCGGTAAACGTTAATAATGCGTAAATCCAATAATATCATGGCGATCCATAATAATTTAGTGAAGGCATTGATTGTACTGTCGAGAATTATATGTGTAGTAATTATTATAACAGTTATTTTATTGAAATATCTGCAATCCACAATCCCTCGAAATGTCCCATAACGCTGATGGTAGTTGAAAGACTTTATACTCAAAACTATAGTAGGGTTATTAGGTATGGTTTGTCAGCATGATTTATAAACAGTTTGAGAACGATGCCAGTATTTGATCCTTACTAATATTATAAATGCCAAAGTAACTCTGTGTGTCTAAAAAAAGGACATACAGCCTTTTTTCACGTTAAAACCACTGAAGCGATTTAAATGAAATTTGATATACAGATAGTCCAGAGTCCGGGAATGGACATAGGCTACTTTTTAATGCACAAAAGGGGTTGAAAAGGTGACGGAAATTTCTATGAAAGTATCGTCATATTTACAGATAGCAGCTTGAAACTTATTTTTTAAGCAGTTGACATAAATAAATGTGACATTCAATGTTTATAAAATTTATACTCACAAAGGTGTAAAATAAGAATAGGGTATGAAAGTTTGTATTAGAATATGGAAGGTTTATGAGAATATTTGGTAAGTTTAATATGTTTTATTATTAATTAATTAAACGCCTAATGGTTAAGGGTACGGATTTCCAACCACGAGGTCGGGGGTTCGCCCGCCATTTGACTATTGTCCATATCCTAGCACAAGCCTAGATCTTAATTGGAATGGCTAAAGAAATATTAGTAAATTTACAAAAAAATCTGCTAATATTTAATTAAAAAAAAATCTTATTAATATTTTGTTCTGAGAAACGCTGTAGGCTACTTTTCAACGCGAAAAAGGGTTGTAAGGGGTAGAAAAGCTACCCAAAGACAGTATTTCATACGGACGCAGTCGCGGGCACAACTAGTTGTCAATAATTTTGCAATTCGCCTTATACAAAGTTATTGAAATAATTTTAGGCTTGATCTTAAGGATAGAATATAAATTAAGGGCGTAAATGAAAGAAGTACTTCTCCTTCTCTAACCTAAAAATGACCGGTGTCCGCAGTATTTTATTCCGTATCATTAGTATTTAAAGAAACTTAATGTATATTTGCCAATTTGAAAACCTATCCGTAAAAATAAAAGTTAACATTTTGGTGCGATTCTTTTTGGAGCCATCAGTACCACTACCATCAGTAGCTATTTGTAATGATGGCGCGGATTTGAAATATTAATATAGATAGACTTAACTATCTCGTAACATCAACAAGTATGTTTAAATAAGAACAAAGCAAATCTGTTAATTCCCAGCTATTGCGCATATCCGTATATAAAGATCAATGGTCCCAGTACACATTTTGGGCGCATAATAATACGAGTATCAAGCGAATTTCTCCAGTGAAATTCGATCGTTTATAAAAGATTTTACAGACAAGTAATTTTATCATCTTGTACACATGAAAATTCAATACTCAATTCATATTTATAATATTCATAATTGGATAAAATGAAAAAATATTTCCAGTTAAAATTGTATATTTTTAGACAACGTTGTTAATCAGAATATTCTTAGTAGATTCCACAACCACATCCACCGAAGGCACGTCCAGCGATAGCGGGACCGTAGCCGATTCCGGCAGCGAGACCGGGTCCGTAGCCCAAACCAGCGGCAGCGGGGTAGCCCCAAGCGGGACCAGCGATGTCTTCGCTCACCATGCCCACGGCACCGTCGCCGCAGCCGTATGAGACGGCACCAGCACCAGCGGTAGGCAGGGCACCCTCCAGACCGACGGTACCCAGGAAAGGAAGCTCACCGCCGACGGCTAAGATGCCTCCGATCTCGTTCTCAGACAGAACGGACAGACCGACGGGTGGGATTGGGGAAGCACTGGAGATGGGGAATCCACCACCGCTGGATGTTGGGACGGCGGCCAGTCCGCATCCGCATCCGGCTCCGTAACCAGCCCAGTTTGCGGCGCCGAAGGGAGCTGCGGCCATCAAAGGAGCTTCGTAACCCAGACCACCGGTGCAGAAGGCGGAGATAGTCTATACATATTGGATACATAATTAGATTTTATTTTGTTACCACCAAAACTTTGTTTTAAATATTCATTTTAATTTAATTATTCTGGTTCACTCACCTGGACCAAGAGAGCTTGGGCGCAGAATAGGACGAAAGTTTTGGCAGACATGTTTATTGTGCTTGTGAGAAACAAGTGTGAACATCAATGAGATCGTTTGGTATTTATAGTACTGGAATACTTATGTATGTGTAAGCAAATCTTTTGAAATTATGAACGTTGTGCAAACCCATGTAAGCCTATTTTTCAATATTCATGTTTTCAACGCCTCTTTGCGATTAAGTACAAAATAGGCGTTAATATACTATGTGAGTCTTGCACTTTTGAATAAAAATATTATATTGTTACACATTGGATCACGGCCTCACGTTTTCTTATGTACATATGTCGAAATAGTTTTAATTAGTAAGTGAATGGTTAGCATATAAAAAGACACTTTTTTATTGACGAATCATTCAGACGAAAACACTTCTCCAACATGTCTCCCTTCGCCTTCTTGCTCCTCTGCATTCAAGCTTGCTTGATCCAGGTAAGTCAGAATTATAAATTGACATTAAAAATACATGAACTATTTCTTGAGTTCCTGTTAAGTCAAGATTAGTAATTTGGTAAAAAAATTGTAACTTCACAGAATGTGTACAGCGAGTGCCTCGGAGCCGGCCTCGGTCTGGGCTACGCAGGTGGTTGGGCTGGTGAATACGGACTCGGATATGGACCTGGTTTAGCCACCGAATTCGGTTACGGACCCGGACTTGGACTCGGCTACGGAGCCGGTCTTGGACTTGGATACGGACTCGCTGGCCCTGCCGCCATCGCTGGCCCCGCTGCCATCGCTGGCCCGGCTTACGGAGGCACCGGAGTAGGCGACATTGCCGTCGCTGGCGAGATGGGCGTCGCTGGTACAACCGTCGTCGCCGGACAGGTACCGATTTTGGGCGCTGTCAGATTCGGTGGTGACGTTCCTGCTGGTGGCGTCGTCTCCATTGCAGGAAACTGTGCTGGCGGCTGCGGCTGCAACGGCGCTTACAACGGTGGTTACCTGTACTGAAAAAAAACCATGACTAATTGAGTATTCCTGAAATAAAAGCGACAACTCATAACAGTAAAGCTCTAATTTTATTTAACACAATATGTACCTTTTTATCTTATGATAAAAACGTATTAGATATACAGTTTGACTTCGGTCTTAGTGTTGGTTTCCCCTGTTGAACTACTTGTATATAATCATATTGTCATCCGTTTCATTTTCGATGGAAACAGAGGCAACGCTTTCTCTTAATTCAAGGGCTTTAGTGGAATTAGACGAGTACACGGATGACTGACATATAATTATTATGAATAAATATTACCCTTATGTCGATAAAAATTATGAATAAAAAGTAAAAAACCTGCTTTTGTCAACCTGTTCTATATAAATATAAAGATTTACAAGTAAACGGCAGTATAATTACATTGCCTCAATTTCAAAAACTAATTACCTAACTTTGTAATTCAGCAGTGTGGTAGTTGATAAGCGCTTGTTCGGACCGGATCAAAATCGATACGTCCAGGTTCGATCCCCGCCATATGTGCCAATGTGTTTTTCAATTTTGAAAGAAATTCGAAAATAAACAAATGTGAAGGTAACCAACCAGCACTGGGCGCTAATCCAGGTTGACTATGCCTTGGTCACCCTTAAATGGGGTACGCTCGTATGCCCCTCGCTGGGGATTTATATAAGCTGAAGACAACTTTGTGATCTGCATCCTGATTAGTATATGTTTAACTTTTTGGATGTTTTCCGTTCTTCTGATCATCAATCACATTGACACATTTTTTAATTAAATGTCAGTTACAATAGGTGCGTACCATTTTCATTACGCAATTCTAAATAAAAAAAAACTCCAAGTTACAAAATACAGTACATAAAGTACAATAGAAGTAAAGTACATTATACATAATTCAGATGCAAAAAGTGAACATCTCTTCGATTTCTATTTAACTAAGCCGAGCGATAATACTTCAGCTTTGCAGTAAGCTTACCTTGAGCTTACACTGCCGAAATACGGCAAAAACACATTTTTATTTTCTAAGGGAAATTATTAGTAGCAATAATTGTAGTGTTTCAGCTGTATTATCTTATAATTACCAAACAGCAAAGTTTCAGTTTTGGCTGTAAACTATTAATATACTAACTTAGACTTTAATTTACTTATAGTGAAATTGTGCCTGAAGTAGCAGCTTTAATGAGATTATTTGAATTTTCCAAAGAAGAAAGCAGATACTATTGGCGTCGCTTCATACTTTACATCAATGTTCAAAGAATCATTGACTTTGGACAGATTGTACACAAACAAAAATAGACAAACCAGTTTTAAATTAGAACTAGTTTAAGTTTCCCTAGTTACATATATGTAAACCTAACACCAGCGTCCGCAAAACAAGCTTCTTCTGCCGCAAAGTTTTTGGTTGTTAAACTATTTTATACACTCTTGATGACTTTGTAAATCGAATTATATAATACGTTTAACTTAACGATTAACGAACAAAACAAGAAAAATTAAAGAACAAAAATCAAAATAAACTATCCAAAATGTAAAAATCAATTGATTAATATAAAATTGTATGAATAAAAATGAGTCTAAAGTAATTTGTGCATGCCTATAATTGGCATACATTTGTAAAATGTTTGTGTGAATTTTGTTATTCTGCTATATTATATGAATGCTGTTGGTTTGTCTTAATAAATAAATAAATAAAAATTATTGTTTTGCATTCAAAATTGTTTATTTTCAGATGACATTGTTAAAGAGACATTTCTTAGTAGATTCCGCAACCACATCCACCGAAAGCACGTCCAGCGATAGCGGGACCATAGCCGATTCCGGCAGCGAGACCGGGTCCGTAGCCCAAACCAGCGGCAGCGGGGTAGCCCCAAGCGGGACCAGCGATATCTTCGCTCACCATGCCCACGGCACCGTTGCCGCAGCCGTAGGAGACGGCACCAGCACCAGCGGTAGGGAGCGCACCCTCCAGACCAACGGTACCCAGGAAAGGCAGCTCACCACCAACGGCTAAGATGCCTCCGATCTCGTTCTCAGAGAGAACGGACAAACCGACGGGTGGGATGGGGGAAGCACTGGAGGTGGGGAATCCACCGCCGCTGGATGTTGGGACGGCGGCCAGACCGCATCCGCATCCGGCTCCGTAACCAGCCCAGTTTGCGGCGCCGAAGGGAGCTGCGGCCATCAAAGGAGCTTCGTAACCCAGACCACCGGTACAGAAGGCGGAGATAGTCTATAAAATTATAGTACATTAATTAGATTTTGTCACCAACAAAACTTTGTTTTAAATATACATTTTAATTTAATTATTTTGGTTCACTCACCTGGACCAAGAGAGCTTGGGCGCAGAAAAGGACGATGGTTTTGGCAGACATGTTGATTGTGTTTATGAGAGACAAGTGTAAACATCAATGACATCGTATGGTATTTATAGTGCTGTAGGTTTAAGTACAACTATTGAAATCATGAACATTGTGCAAACCTATGTAATGATTTTTTTCAAGGTTCATGTCCGTTTTCTACGCCATTATGCGATAAAACACAAAATAGGTATTGATGTGTCAAAGTCTTGTTACACATTGGATAGCTGCCTCACGTTTTCTCTTATATGTCGAAATTGTTTTAATTAGTAAGAGAATGGTTAGCATATAAAAGACACTTTCAATATTGACGAATCATTCACTTGAAAAACAAATCTTCAACATGTCTCCCTTCGCCTTCTTGCTCCTCTGCATTCAAGCTTGCTTGATCCAGGTAAGTGAGAAATTAAGTTTGTCATTCAAAAGAACTTACATAAATAAAATAAAATTTCCTGTTCGTCATAGAAGCATGATTTGATGTATATACATCGAAAAAATCACAGAAAAGGTTTTAAAATAATTTGTAAATTCACAGAATGTATACAGCGAGTGTCTCGGAGCCGGCCTCGGTCTGGGCTACGCAGGTGGTTGGGCTGGTGAATATGGACTCGGCTATGGACCCGGTTTAGCCACCGAATTCGGATACGGACCCGGACTTGGACTCGGCTACGGAGCCGGTCTTGGACTTGGCTACGGACTCGCTGGTCCTGCCGCCATTGCTGGCCCCGCTGCCATCGCTGGTCCGGCTTACGGAGGCATCGGCGTCGGCGACATTGCCGTCGCTGGCGAGATGGGCGTCGCCGGTACCACCGTTGTCGCTGGACAAGTACCAATTTTGGGCGCTGTCAGATTCGGTGGTGATGTGCCCGCTGGTGGTGTCGTCTCCATTGCAGGAAATTGCGCCGGTGGCTGCGGCTGCAACGGCGCTTACAATGGCGCGTATCTGTACTAAAAACAAACTCTTTGAATCTGAGTATAATAAAAGCTACAAATCGTAACAGTAAAGCCCTAATTTAATTTATTTACCCTGCCATAATATTAAGAATTGTACTATGGTAAATTCAAGCATCAGTAAAATAAGAGCGGCGCTATTGCCGTCATTTAAATTAACATGGAAAAGAAAAGTAACATAATACAAAGTTTCATAAAATAATTGATAGAAGCATGTAATAATTCTTTCACTACAATAAGTTGCGAGATATAAAAACATATAGTCAGTTTTTTCATCACTTAATGTGTTGGAATTGGCTTGAGTACGTTTAACAATTCGGATGAAATTGAGTTTCTGAATATTAAGTGTGAAAGACGTCAACAAAAACATAAAAATGAAAAAGATGATTAACATTTTTAGAAATTTGTCCAAATTTGACTTAGTGAATCTGACACGAAGCACTAGTCAGAAATTTTCGACGAAATAGCGAAGCGATCGCTGCCCATAGACATGATGGGACGCACACGAAGTGAATATTTCTTCTTCCCATGAAGCCATTTTTCGTCAAATCTACCTCCACTATTCACCCTATCCTTATGAGAAAAATGAACATGAACATGAAAGAACATAACAGTGACAGGAGTAGAAATTAAAGACACAACGACATCGAACCACTATTTTTGAAGCGAACCCTGTTGGCATTACTTTTATAACCAACATACGAAATGATCTTTACCGTAATCCTAAATATTCCATTTTTATATTTAACAAAAACATTCTTCATTTATTTAAATTTAATTAATTTTCTTTTATCTTTGTATCGATGAAAATAAATAAATTAAGTGCAGTCTATATATTCTTAATGCTATGTCAAATTAAATGATGGCTCCCTTAATTTAATACCAATTTATACTATACGGAATACTAAATACTTAGCCAGTTTAATACCGTTTGTTCATCACCGTCACGACCTTATTTCTGTCCGTGATCAAAATAAGATAACGGAACGTGACGTGATTAATCCTTTAGGCTTGTTGTATGTTTTTCGCAGTAAGTTGGTGCTTCGCAGTGACAATGCATATTTTCGTTTAAAACTGTTAGTACTAATTTCCTTCCTAAGCGGGGAAGACCGATCATTCCATATTCGTGCCATAGCCAACTTAAAACATTCATCAAACTGTGCTGATTTATGCTTGGGTGTTATCAGCAGATTCTTGATCCAGACCACTGTATGGATTATACGGACACAAAGAAGCTCTCTTTTTGCTTCCATATTGAGTGAAGCTTTTCTGTTCAGATATTTTATAGGCTTACCCATAAAATAATACCACACTCATGCTGATGAAGGGCCCCCGATGGGCTTGAAATTAGTCGGTGCCGTCACCGGACGAATATACATGAGTGTTTAGCCGTTTCTATAAGAGCTTATTATAATGTCTAACGAAAATTTGAATAATTAAAGGCTTACCTATATTATAATCATGGTTACAATCAGTAAAGGAGTGACGTTAACATCATTCTTAATATAATTCCGGGAAAGATAAATAAAATTAGAGCTGTATTGTAATGATCTGTCGCTTTTATTACAGACAAATTCAAATAGCCATAGCTTGTCTTCAGTACAGGTAAGCGCCGTTGTAAGCACCGTTGCAGCCGCAGCCGCCGGCGCAATTTCCAGCAATGGAGACCACACCACCAGCGGGAACGTCACCACCGAATCTGACAGCGCCCAAAATCGGTACCTGTCCAGCGACGACAGTGGTACCAGCGACGCCCATCTCGCCAGCGACGGCAATGTCTCCGACGCCGGTGCCTCCGTAAGCCGGGCCAGCGATGGCAGCGGGGCCAGCGAGTCCGTAACCAAGTCCAAGACCAGCTCCGTAACCGAGTCCAAGTCCGGGTCCGTAACCGAATTCGGTGGCTAAACCAGGTCCATATCCAAGTCCGTATTCACCAGCCAAACCACCTGCGTAGCCCAGACCGAGGCCAGCGCCGAGGCACTCGCTGTATACATTCTGTGAATTTACAAATTATTTTTAAACTCCTTCAATAATTTTTTGGGTGCACATACATCAAATTATGTATCTACGGCGAGTAGGAAATTTCTGTTGTCGTTATAAGTACTTTTGAATGACAATTTTAATTCCCAACTTACCTGGATCAAGCAAGCTTGAATGCAGAGGAGCAAGAAGGCGAAGGGAGACATGTTGTAGATTTGTTATTCAACTGATGATTCGTTAATAATGAAAGTCTCTTTTATATGTTTACTATTCTCTAACTACTTCAAACGATTTCGTCATACATTAGAAAACGTGAGACAGTGCTCCATTGTCATTGTCATAATTTTTCCCCAATAATTAGTCAAAAAATGATACGGTATTAATGTAATAGGTATTAATGTAATACATATAGTATTACATTAATACCTATTTAGTGTTATATCGAAAAAACGCAACGAACACGTATACGATTAAAAAATCCTTATTAGCGTTTGCACAATGTTTATAATTTCAAGAGGTGGGCTTACACATAACTCTTCTAGCACTATAAATAACAAACGGTCTCATTGATGCTCACACTTGTTTCTCACGAGCACAATCAACATGTCTGCCAAAACTATCGTTCTTTTCTGCGCCCAAGCTCTCTTGGTCCAGGTGAGTAAACCAGAATAATTAAATAAAAACGTATATTTAAAAGAAAGTTTTGGTAAAACAAAATATAATTAATGTACTATAATTTTTATAGACTATCTCCGCCTTCTGTACCGGTGGTCTTGGTTACGAAGCTCCTTTGGCCGCAGCTCCCTTCGGCGCCGCAAACTGGGCTGGTTACGGAGCCGGATGCGTATGCGGACTGGCCGCCGTCCCAACATCCAGCGGTGGTGGATTCCCCACCTCCAGCGCTTCCCCCATCCCACCCGTCGGTTTGTCCGTTCTGTCTGAGAACGAGATCGGAGGCATCTTAGCCGTCGGCGGTGAGCTTCCTTTCCTGGGTACTGTCGGTCTGGAGGGTGCTCTGCCTACCGCTGGTGCTGGTGCCGTCTCCTACGGCTGCGGCAACGGTGCCGTGGGCATGGTGAGCGAAGACATCGCTGCTCCCGCTTGGGGCTACCCCGCTGCCGCTGGTTTGGGCTACGGACCCGGTCTCGCTGCTGGAATCGGCTACGGTCCCGCTATCGCTGGACGTGCCTTCGGTGGATGTGGTTGCGGAATCTACTAAAAATATTTCATTAACGACGTCATCTGAATATATACAATATTGAATGCAAAATATGTTTTTTTTTAATTAATCGTACTATATAATTTCGGCAGAACGATAGACCAAAATTTTAATAATTGCTTTTACGTTGATTGAATTATATTTTTTTAGGGATCCGTACCTCGAAAGAAAAAAAATGGATTTTTTACAGGATCACTTTGTTGTTTTTTTTTTATTTCTCTGTTGTTTGTAGTTTTATTTCATACAGAAAATTTTATATTAACTGTATAGATAATTGTTCTTCTATCTTAAAAATCGCAATAGCTTTTGTAGCGAAGACCTAGACTTAGCGAGCGACTATTGAGACAGAACGAAATTTCGATGACTTGTGCCTATACCATACTAAGCTCTATTACATTGTATTGCGTAAATCGCTTTAATATTGAAATCGCCGGTTTCCTTTGTAGCCTTGCGTACGAAGGGCCTAAGAAAAGCTATACCTTCGTATAATAGCAATCAAGATTCAATTGAGAATTGCGTTTGATATATATACCTCTTTATTACGTAACAAAGAATTTTACAAAACGCATTCATACATTATTTTTGCTTTGATAGGAAACAGAAGTACACCTTCTCTTAAATGTACAATTAACAAACATTTCTGTAAATAATACGCCTCTCTTTCTTCCTTACCAAGGTAGCTGGGTGGCGATGTCAGCTTCCATTCCAAGTCCCTTTCCAAAAAATGCGTTCTCACTTTATAAGTAGCTGACAACACATATTTCCAATCACATCCAACATTTACCCGTGGCTATATTACTGGTATAAAAATTAACATTCTTGCATTTTAAAAAATGGGTCGCACTTTAAAAAGAAAATTAATTTTCAACGGGATTATCATTTAGTTTGCGCGAAAATTTTTGTCACGTTAAAAAGCTTGAAAAGTTTAAATTTATTTTCACATAAATGAGTATGACTTTAAAAAAAATAAAGATAAGACTTGTAAAAATATACTGCTTGAAAAAGGTGTTGTGTTTAAATGTTAGACGTCAACTGTACAGAGTAACTGACAGCTCTATTAGATTCAGGAAGAAAAATATCAACTAAGCCTTGGGACGTCAGTTTCTTTACCAGTTACAAAGCACTAGGTTACTTTTAGTGTAATAATTTTCTGGTCATAAAATCATAGTTTAATTCTATATTTGAATATTAAAAATGTTATTCCTACAATGGATTTCGTAGTTATAATTAAGAATTGTGGAAAACCGCATTTTGTGGAAGGCATTAGGAAAGGATTATCAGCAATGGGAGACACAGGCTGATGATAAAAATAGTATAAGGTTATTGTTTTTGGTTTTATCTTTGTTACTTGTATTAAAAACTTTTACTTTTTTTTAAAGAGGCACCTTACTATACCATTATAGTTTAATATCTATGTGATACGTTTTGGGCAAAGAATAAATAAGTTAATTAAAAGAAGAGTTTGATCGTAATGTTTCGTCGCTTTTATTTCTGACAGATTCAAATAGTCATAATTTGTTTTTAGTACAGGTAACCACCGTTGTAAGCGCCGTTGCAACCGCATCCACCAGCGCAGTTACCAGCGATGGAGACGACACCGCCAGCTGGCACCTCACCTCCGAATCTGACGGCACCGAGGATGGGCACCTGTCCAGCGACGAGGGTGGTACCGGCAACTCCCATCTCGCCAGCGACGGCAATGTCACCGACACCGGTGCCTCCGTAAGCTGGGCCAGCGATGGCAGCGGGGCCAGCGAGTCCGTAGCCAAGTCCAAGTCCGGCTTCGTAGCCAAGACCAAGTCCGGGTCCGTAGCCGAATTCGGTAGCTAAGCCGTAGCCGCGGCCGCATTCACCGGCCCATCCGTCAGCGAAGCCCAGACCGAGTCCGGTTCCAAGGCATGCGCTGTATGCATTCTAAAACATTTTTAAATTATTGTCAGACAATTAAATACTATACCTAAAAATTTAAATAAATGCATTAAACCAATATTTACCTGGATCAAGCAAGCTTGGATGCAGAGCAACAAGAAGGCGAAAGGAGACATGTTGAATGTTTGTTTTCCGACTGTGTGATCGAGAATGATTCTGTAGTAGGAAGCAAGCTATTTATATATTTACCTTTATCCGGCGGACAATACTATTTCGTAATAAAAATTATAGGTAAGTCGTTTACGTGAAAAAAAATAATACACATAAAAATAAAAAGGGTTTAATAGAAAATTTTATAGCTTTAACTTTAAAATAGATTAAAACCAACACGAAGACATTTTATTTATACAGTAATGGAATCAATTTTAGGTTTTAAAATGAAAAAAAATGTTGGTAAAGTTTTTTTTACGAAAAGACAAATTTTCCAACTTTTGGGGTTTCAAATTTTGATTGCTTTTTAATATTGATAAATTAAAAATATGCGTTTTTTTATTTCTTATAATATTATTTATTAGAAAAACTTAGATTCCGGTCTTTGTATTTTTCGTAGTCGCTTGTGGTATTATTCCTCTTCCTTATTCTTCTCATAAGAATAAAAAATAAGAATAAAGCTCCAACATACATATAAGATGTCAGTGGCTCAGTGGTCAAGTCAAGTGACTTGCAATCTGCAGGTCCTGGGTTCGAATCCCGCCATGTACCAATGTGTTTTTCGATTTCCGATTTACATACAATGTACTTTTGTCTGACGTTCTTACGGTGAAGGAAAACATCGTGATGCAACCTGCACATATCTAAGGAAGAAATTCAAAGATATGTGTGAAGTCAACCAACCCGCACTTGGCCAGCGTGGTTGACTATGGCCTAATCACCCTTAACTTAGGGTAGGCTCCGTGCCCCTCGATGGGGACGTATAGTGAGCTTATGATGATGATGAAAGTGTTAAACGTGAGTGACGTATTAGTCTTAAGTTTACCTACAGACTGCAAAATATGAGTTTTGTGAAAAAAATGTGTAAGCTTAAATATGGCTTGGCTAGATCAATTATATTATATTTCATGAAAATAGGACAAAGTTTTTGACACTTGCAAGTAAAACAAAAACCTTTTATTGTTATACATTCTCTACTTTTGTCAAGAAATCCAAAAACAACACGTTCCTTAGCAATTCATAAAATTTCAAAAGAAAACATCAATACAATATGTTTAGATTAAAATTTCTTAATCACTTTTTTAATTAAAATAGTCACGTATTGTATGTTAGTGTTTTAAAACATTTCTTAATTGTATATTTTTGTATTATGCAGCTTCATCGTTTTTCATATAAATATACCCTAACTATACGTGAACTTCAGTACAGTATCATACATTGATCAACATGTCCGCTAAGACCGTCCTTCTCTTCTGCCTTCAGGCCTTTTTGGCTCACGTAAGTTACAATTTCGACTTTTTCGAATTTAAGCCAAAAAACAACCAAAGAAGCGGGCGATCACTTAATTTTCCGTAAAGATCGAAGGGTTAAATTTTCTGGCAATTACAATGTAATGATGAAAACTGCAATTTCTTTACAGTCCATCTCCGCATACTGCGGCGCTGGTTTGGGTTACGAAGCTCCTTTAATGGCCGCAGCTCCCTTCGGCGCCGCAAACTGGGCTGGTTACGGAGCCGGATGCGGATGCGGTCTGGCCGCCGTCCCAACATCCAGCGGCGGTGGATTCCCCACCTCCAGTGCTTCCCCCATCCCACCCGTCGGTTTGTCCGTTCTGTCTGAGAACGAAATCGGAGGCATCTTAGCCGTCGGTGGTGAGCTTCCTTTCCTGGGTACTGTCGGTCTGGAGGGTGCTCTGCCTACCGCTGGTGCTGGTGCCGTCTCCTACGGCTGCGGCAACGGTGCCGTGGGCATGGTGAGCGAAGACATCGCTGGTCCCGCTTGGGGCTACCCCGCTGCCGCTGGTTTGGCCTACGGACCCGGTCTCGCTGCCGGAATCGGCTACGGTCCCGCTATCGCTGGACGTGCCCTCGGTGGATGTGGTTGCGGAATCTACTAAGAAATATTTTTTTCACAACGTAATCTGACAATATACAATTTTGAACGCATAATATTTCTTTTTATTAATATCTTTATGATGAAAAAACATTCTAAATTGATTCCACTAAAAAGTAACATAATAACTCAGTAGTTCATGAATCTAGTGATCAAGGATAACCTAAAATCTACTAGTTTTCCAGTAAGTTTTATAACTTATAAAAAAATGGGATCCACCAGCAAGCACTACCTCGATTTTGAAGTCGGCGAATAATTCCAGAGAAAATTTTAGAATTTAAATTATTTTATTTTAGTAAAATTCGAAATGGGTTTTGTGGCGATGTGATAGTCCAGGGAAGAATACGAATCGAATGACACCTTTCTTTAAATTAGATTCAGTTATTTAGACTCTAGGCCAACATAAAGGAATTGTCATACATGCAGCGCTTATGTCAGAACCTGTAATAACTACAGGTCCCATTTCGGCGACCGTTCACATGAGCGACTGACAACGTTAAACCACTCGCCTTCAGTGTGCTCGATTGGCACCGACCAAATGCCGCTCCAAAACGCAGTTGTCACGGCAGAATCTGGTGGTTGCAAGTCATGCTTTGTGTTTGCTCCCAGATACGGTACATACACCTCTGAACTCTCTGGAACATGCGATTTTGAATAAATCTCTCAGATCTTTCTCTGTACCTTCTTACACGATTAGCCCATGCGTAAACTTTTTGTTTCCAGAAGTCTATGCGTTCCATGGCTCTTGCCATATACTCACTGGACCTGATACCAGATCCAGCAAACGCCTGAGTCACAAAACGCATGACCCTTGGACGGTTATTACCAGCTCGAAAACAGAGAAGTTTCGCTATGAATCTTCTAGCTACATTTATGCGCCGTTCAATCCTGCACTGCCATACGGGGCGAGGTTTTCCACGCCGAGAGCCTGAAGTGGGATTTATTATCCTAACTCCAGCCACGCGGCATGCAGTCAGTGCCCCACAATAGATGATTGAGTGGGTATCGCCTAAATCTAGACTAGAATCTACATACTGAGCTAACAAGCGGTCTACAGCATTTACGATGCATATATTCCGCTTGTTAACAGGTAATCGCGGTAAGGGAGGGCGGTCATTGTTTGATAAGGATCTATAATTCAAAATCACATCCTCCAAAGTGCCCCACAAACGCTCAATATTCTGATCACTAACACATACCTCTTCAATTGGTAGTTCCGTTAGCACATCAGCGGCCACAGGGGCCATTATTATTATTATATTTTTTTTCCTCGAACGTGGGAGTGTAAAAATGAGTAATTTCAAAGCATTCATTGAGGTTTTAATCCACTGTAACACTTATCCCAGATTTGTTTTCTGAATTCTTTAAAATATAAAATAATCATTTTACCGATACTAGATGAAAAATCTTCAAAAATTTCTAAGTTTTTCTATTTCAAATACCTACTAAGTTTTTGACGAGTGGCGTATGAGTTTGCTGTCATAGTATATGATTATGCGATCCTTTGGCTCAAAATTAAGAAAGTTGTTATTTTTAGTGAAAAAAGTCCTATCATGTATCTCTCCAGAAACTGGGCTTCAATTTGTGCCACCATCGAAAATACCCACGATCGTTTTATTTTTTTTTCTTAAAGTGAAAAAAACTTCGACAACTTTGACTGAACTTATAAGTCCCTGTAAACAATTTTTTGTTTGGCGTCAGCATCATTGGCTTAATTAGAAGATTCGGTATATACAGTAATGATAGGAGAGTAAAAATCTTTTTTTCCTTGTAACATATCGACAAACGTAAAATAATACATTCAAATCTTCAATGAATTATATACATTGACAATAACAAGTAGAACTCTCAAAGTACATGCACATCGATACTGACAATTTTGCAATATTGATCCACACGTATCAGATTTTTCCAATATTAATTTATGAGTTAACATGTTGTCATATGGAAGAAATGTTAAATGAAATAAGAGCTTTATCGTAATGATTTGTAGTTTTTTATTACAGAAATATTCAAATAGTCATAGTTAGTTTTTAGTACATGTAAGCCCCGTTGTATGCGCCGTTGCAGCCGCAGCCGCCGGCGCAATTTCCTGCAATGGAGACGACACCACCAGCTGGCACATCACCACCGAATCTGACAGCACCCAAAATCGGTACCTGTCCAGCGACAACGGTTGTACCGGCGACACCCATCTCGCCAGCGACAGCAATGTCGCCAACGCCGATGCCTCCGTAAGCCGGGCCAGCGATGGCAGCGGGGCCAGCGATGGCGGCTGGGCCAGCAAGTCCGTAGCCAAGTCCAAGACCAGCTCCGTAGCCGAGTCCAAGTCCGGGTCCGTAACCGAATTCGGTGGCTAATCCAGGTCCATAGCCGAGGCCGCATTCACCAGCCCAACCACCTGCGTAGCCCAGACCGAGGCCGGCGCCTAGGCACTCGCTGTATACATTCTGTGAATTTACAAATTGTTTTAAAACTCCTTCAGTAATTTTTTGGGTGCACATACATGAAATTATGCTTTTATGTCGAACAAGAAATTTTAATTATTGTTGTAAGTTTTGATTTTTAATGAGGAATTCAATTTCTCCCTTACCTGGATCAAGCAAGCTTGAATGCAGAGGAGCAAGAAGGCGAAGGGAGACATGTTGAAGATTTGTTTTTCGAGTGAATGATTCGTCAATATTGAAAGTGTCTTTTATATGCTAAGCATTCTCTTACTCATTAAAACAATTTCGACATATAAGAGAAAACGTGAGGCAGTAATCCAATGTGTAACAAGACTTTTTACACATTAATACCTATTATGTGTTTTATCGCATAAGGGCGTTGAAAATGGACATGAACATTCAACATAAGCATTACAAGGGTTTGCATAATGTTTATCATTTCAATAGTTGTACTTCCAACTACAGCACTATAAATACCATACGATGTCATTGATGTTCACACTTGTTTCTCACAAGCACAATCAACATGTCTGCCAAAACTATCGTTCTTTTCTGCGCCCAAGCTCTCTTGGTCCAGGTGAGTGAACCAGAAAAATTAAATAAAAATGTATATTTTAAAAAAAGTTTTGGTGGTAACAAAACAAAATATAATTAATGTACTATAATTTTTATAGACTATCTCCGCCTTCTGCACCGGTGGTCTGGGTTACGAAGCTCCTTTGATGGCGGCAGCTCCCTTCGGCGCCGCAAACTGGGCTGGTTACGGAGCCGGATGCGGATGCGGTTTGGCCGCCGTCCCAACATCCAGCGGTGGTGGATTCCCCACCTCCAGCGCTTCCCCCATCCCACCTGTCGGATTGTCTGTTCTGTCTGAGAACGAGATCGGAGGCATCTTAGCCGTCGGCGGTGAGCTTCCTTTCCTGGGTACCGTCGGTCTGGAGGGTGCTCTGCCTACCGCTGGAGTTGGTGCCGTCTCCTACGGCTGCGGCAACGGTGCTGTGGGCATGGTAAGCGAAGACATCGCTGCTCCCGCTTGGGGCTACCCCGCTGCCGCTGGTTTGGGTTACGGACCCGCTCTCGCTGCCGGAATCGGCTACGGTCCCGCTATTGCTGGACGTGCCTTCGGTGGATGTGGTTGCGGAATCTACTAAGAAAAATCTGATTTACAATGTCATCTGAAAATAAAAGCTTTTTAATCCGAAGTATCTTTTTAATTGAAAAAAATTGAATGTTACGAAAATATTGTATAGGTGTATAATAATAAGGAAGTAATTTGGTATTTAATTATTTGTAATTAATTGTAATAATTGATTGAAGTCTTGTCATGGTAATCGAATTTCACTGGAGAAAATTCATTTGATACTATTCTATACATACTAACTGCCGCTCGTGTCTCCCTTCACGTGATATTAATAACATCTTAGTAGACTATGTGCTATTAGTGGTTGTTAAAAAATATCCTTTCATCCTGATTCATTCAGTCATTATGTAGTTACGAGAAAACAAACATCTATCTTGTTGTATAACGCGCATTGAAGGTATCGAACCTCCTTGGTAGCACGGGAGTGTTTGTTACCGACCAAGGTAGTACTGGCCGGTAATGCGACGCCGCGAATAATATGAAAATAGTGAAAAAAGTAGAAGAATTGAAGAACGAAAAAATGTGATTGTAAAAATTAGTTTTGTTTCATAGTTTAATTTTGTTTACATTATAGTTTGCGATATTGTATATAAATACTAACTATAGTACAATTGTCTTGCTATGATAAATGATGAATGTATTATAGTTATGATTAAATAGTATTGAAAAATAGAAAGTGTTATTGATTCACACAACTGTTCAACCCTCTGCAGCGGAATCGTTCAGAGGTCGTTGTACAGTTATTACATCATTAGTAAGAAGTAAGGCAAGATATAACCTCTGTAGTACTCTCCATAGATGTTTTTAATATTGCCTTTGTATATCTTTGTCTCGGTTTGATAGAAAATAAAGATAATCTTTTATTACATATACTATTAAATAGTATCTCTTATCAATAGTATTTGTCTTAAATATCCTTTTTTCGGACAAAGGTTGAGCGTGGCCATCCAACGGGGAAATGCCGCCATCCTCTTGGGAACCCAACCGTGCGAGCGCAGCGATTTGAAGTCGATTTTTTATATTATTTAGTTTTATTTTTAGTTTGGTTTAGTTTTATTATATAGTTTATTTAATATAGTATTAATTAATTCATTTATTTTGTAGTGGTTAGTTATTTAGTAAGATTATATATCTTATTTAGTTTCGCTTGTCCCGATGTTTTAACCGAATCCAAAACCGAACCGAATATTATAGAAATTTTGTATCCATTGGAAAAAAAATAAATTGCGTGATAATGCAATGTTATGGAGCTGATTTGATGATGGAACTGGGAGGTGAGTACAGGAACTTCGCACTGAAACGATACAACCTATTTTAGGCTTGTTTGAATCCTTTTGTCTAATAATTTGTCTTTTGTAAATTTTTTAATTACCAAGAACATAGCAAAAGCTTTTTAAAACGTTTTTTTTTCTTCTAATCTTATATTAAAAACACTTCTTTTACAACATTTAAGTTATTTCCATTTTAATCCACTACTAAAAATAACATACCACTATGCTTCTTAGTCATGATACTTTGTGGCGGTTAGATTAGTTTTCTTTCCAAGTCTCTTTTACTTATGAAGAATACAATACTATCATTGAAAACGTTAATTAAGAACATCGCTTATTAGCAAGCGGGTCAAAAGATCGAATACTGATATTATTCTCAAAGTGTTCACAAATCTTGTTGACAAACCACAGTTTTCTAACAACGCTAATTTTTGAGAATGTAGCAGCTTTCAGGATATATGTAAGTCCGATGCATTATGTTTTGAATTACTTACGATATGTATATTAAGAATTACCCAGTCGAAAAACATGTTGACAAATTACTTTATTTAAAGTGTAAACAATTTCTGGGATAGGGGAAGATAACAGTTGAAATTTTGCAATGTTAAAAATGGTATTCAATTTTCCATTATTATGTACTTAGATTCTTTGTGATATGATTTAGGTGAACAATAAATGAAATAATTGAAAGAAGAACTTGATTGTAATGGTTCGTCGCTTTTATTTCACATAGATTCAAATAGTCACAATTTGTTTTTAGTACAGGTAACCGCCGTTGTAAGCGCCGTTGCAGCCGCATCCACCAGCGCAGTTGCCGGCGATGGAGACGACACCGCCAGCTGGCACCTCACCTCCGAATCTGACGGCACCCAAGATTGGCACCTGTCCAGCGACGAGGGTGGTACCGGCAACTCCCATCTCGCCAGCGACGGCAATGTCACCGACACCGGTGCCTCCGTAAGCTGGTCCAGCGATGGCAGCGGGGCCAGCAAGTCCGTAGCCAAGTCCAAGACCGGTTTCGTAGCCAAGACCAAGACCAAGTCCGGGTCCGTATCCGAATTCGGTAGCTAAGCCATAGCCGCGGCCGCATTCACCAGCCCATCCGTCAGCGAAGCCCAGACCGAGTCCGGCTCCAAGGCATGCGCTGTACGCATTCTAAAAAGTTTTAAATTAATTAAAAATAATTTAACACTTCCTCTAAAATCAATAAAAATATTGCAATTTTACAAAGCATATTTACCTGGATCAAGCAAGCTTGGATGCAGAGCAACAAGAAGGCGAAAGGAGACATGTTGAATGTTTTCCGACTGTGTGATCGAGAATGATTCTGTAGTAGGAAGCAAGCTATTTATATATTTACCTTTATCCGGCGGACAAAACAATTTCGTAATAAAAATATAGACATGTACTTGACTTTTAAATGCTAGTTTGACAAAAACGAGCTTATGTTATAAAATAGAAAAAGTTTAATAGAAAATGTTAATATCGCGCCATCAGTTAAAGTTTGACTTTAAAATAGATTTAAGGCAAAACGTAGCCATTGTAAAGTTTAGCTTGGTTTGATTAATAATATTATTTTTTATGATAGTAAGAAGTTTTTGACACTTGCGAGTAAACACAAAGACCTATTAAATTTCTTAATTTTGTTATCAAACACAAAAACAACACGTCTCTCACAGATTTATATAATTTCAAAAGAAAACATCAACACAATGTGCTTGTAAAAAATGTTTCTTAATTATTTTTTTTATTAAAAGTCACGTTTTGTATGTTAATGTCTTAAATAATTTCTCAACTAAATTTTTGTACTAAGTAGGTGCACATTTTTTCATATAAATATACCCTAACTTTATGTTAACCTCAGTACAGTATCATACATCCATCAACATGTCAGCTAAGACCGTCCTTCTCTTCTGCGTTCAGGCCTTTTTGGCTCACGTAAGTTACCTTCATAACATCGTGCTTAAAGCTTGCCTTTTAGCCGAAAATCGGCATCTGATATTCGCTTTTTAATGACCTATTAGTAAGATCTATTGCAGTAAACATGTAAATCTTGTGTGTTTTATGGTTCTGGAAAAATGTCATAATGAAAAACATTTTAAATTTTACAGTCCATCTCTGCATACTGCGGCGCTGGCTTGGGTTACGAAGCCCCTTTGATGGCTGCAGCTCCCTTCGGCGCCGCAAACTGGGCTGGTTACGGAGCCGGATGCGGATGCGGTCTGGCCGCCGTCCCAACATCAAGCGGCGGCGGATTCCCCACCTCCAGCGCTTCCCCTATCCCACCTGTCGGTTTGTCTGTTCTGTCTGAGAACGAAATCGGAGGTATCTTAGCTGTCGGTGGTGAGCTTCCTTTCCTGGGTACCGTCGGTCTGGAGGGTGCTCTGCCTACCGCTGGTGCTGGTGCCGTCTCCTACGGCTGCGGCAACGGTGCCGTGGGCATGGTGAGCGAAGACATCGCTGGTCCCGCTTGGGGCTACCCCGCTGCCGCTGGTTTGGGCTACGGACCCGGTCTCGCTGCTGGAATCGGCTACGGTCCCGCTATCGCTGGACGTGCCTTCGGTGGATGTGGTTGCGGAATCTACTGAGAAATGTTCATAAACAACGTCGTCTGAAAATATACAATTTTGAACTCAAAACATTTCTTTTTATGTTTCTTTAAAATGTAAACATAGACAATTTTTCATACCCCTCAGCGTTACGGATCTGAGGGATGCTTTTAATAAGTGTACACCCTATTCAAAGTCGATTAATAACGGGGAATCGTTCCAAAAAAGTAGTGTTTCTAATTATCTCTATGTTCCGTGGAGAACTTAAATGATTTCAATAGCACCGTCCTTTATTTAAAGACAGTTTCATTATTCACGATGTCATGAAAGTTTGTGGTTGTGACACAAATAAAACCAACAACTTTTGTATACTTATTTATAGTTGAAGTTAAAGAATCTTCCTTCTGATTCTTTCTTCAATTTATAATATTTTTTTACAAAGCTAAAATTAAAATGTTTTGTCAGTGGATACATACTGTAAGCTTGGGCAAGCAGTTAACTTGACAGTATAAGTATGATTCGTTAGTATACTTAGTTCGTATGAATAGGTAGTGTTGTTAGACAAGGAAAAATAATAAATTCAATTAAGTATAAAAGTAACTCGCATTAAGTAATGATGTTTATTTTAATGGCACTTAAAATAATTTCAACGTTATCATCATCAGAAAGTCGATCACTTTTATTCGGAAAATTCTTTTGGTCTTAGGTAATTTCATCACAAATTTGTTAAAAGGAATACGATTTACGTAACTTTAAAGAATTCTAGATGAAATATAAAGCTCCAGATAAAACAGTGTCGATGGCTAAAAGCTGTGTTTGACTATGAACTTTCCAGTTCAGTAAAATATCAAATCTTTATATGTCATCTTTATTGAATCACAACAAGAGGATAGACTAAGACTAAATTGAACTTTCCAAACAGCTGTATTATATTTTTATTAAATACTCGTGATCTTCATACAAGAACTAGTGTTATAATTACTAATAAATTATTTTTAAAACAGGTAACAATGTAATTTTAAAAATTTATTGCTGAAATAAACATTTGAAAAATCTTTGTTTTTAGCACCAGTTGATCATCTGTTGTATTTTTTTCTTTTAATTTATTCTATCGAAATCTATATATGTAAAAGAAAGCCGTGTTAGTTACACTATTTAGAACTCAAGAACGGCTTTACCGATATGGCTAAAAATTGGCGACGAAGCTTAGAGCTAGAGGACGGATATTTTTTTTGAATTTATGTCTTGAAGAGCTGCTTTTTATTTAACTAACTAATATTATAAATGCGAATGTTTTGATGGATGTGATGTGGATGGATGGAAGGGTGTTTGAGGATATTTCTAGAACGGCTGAACAGATCTCGTTAAAATTTTGCATAAGTATAAGAACATAGTCTGAAACACACATAGGCTACACTAATTAAGTTTTTTTTATATATACTCGCGGACGGAGTCGCAGGCGATCGCTAGTATGTAATGAAAAAATATTGAAAATAATTCTTTGTCAGTTTTGCTGTGTAACCATCACGTTCAACTAACGTAATACTATTTTTTTTATATAGTGTTGTCTTTGTATTTCTAAATGAAATAGAAGAGATGACTATATGATGTTATACGATCAGTTTTAAGGTGGAAAACCACAGAAAGAATGTAGTCAAACTTAAGCCTGCGTAAGCAATCTTTCGGGGCATGGCTTTAATGAAAGTGTTACTTTTTATGAAGAAACATACTACATAAAAAGCATCCAACTATTCCAAAATAAATGTGTGTGCCCATACATTTTGGTCATATTTTAAATAGGTATGTGAAAAAAAAATATAGCTTTATCGTAATGATTTGATGCTTTTATTTTAGAATTATTCAAATAGTCATAGCTTGTTTTCAGTACAGGTAAGCACCATTGTAAGCGCCGTTGCAGCCGCAGCCTCCAGCGCAGTTTCCTGCAATGGAGACGACGCCACCAGCTGGTACATCACCACCGAATCTGACAGCGCCCAAAATTGGCACCTGTCCAGCAACGACGGTGGTACCGGCGACGCCCATCTCGCCAGCGACGGCAATGTCGCCGACACCGGTGCCTCCGTAAGCTGGGCCAGCGATGGCAGCGGGGCCAGCGATGGCGGCAGGGCCAGCGAGTCCGTAGCCAAGTCCAAGACCGGCTCCATAGCCGAGTCCAAGTCCGGGTCCGTATCCGAATTCGGTGGCTAATCCAGGTCCATAGCCGAGTCCGTATTCACCAGCCCAACCACCTGCGTAGCCCAGACCGAGGCCGGCTCCGAGACACTCGCTGTATACATTCTGTAAATTTACAAATTATGTTAAAACTAGTTTAGTGATTTATTTCTGTGTCATCATCAGCTCACTATACGTCCCCACCGAAGGGCTCGGAGCCTACGCTAAGTTAGGGGTGATTAGGCCATAGTCAACCACGCTGGCCAAGTGCGGGTTGGTTGACTATTTCTGTGTACATACATCAAATTATCCATCTATGGCGAACAGGACATTTTTACATTTTACTGTCAATTTAAATTTCTAACTTACCTGGATCAAGCAAGCTTGAATGCAGAGGAGCAAGAAGGCGAAGGGAGACATGTTGCAGATTTGTGTTTGAACTGAATGATTTATGAATAGTATCAGTGTCTTTTATATGTTAACTATTCTCTTACTAATTAACACAATTTCGACATACACCAGAAAACGTGAGGCAGTAATCTATTTTGTCACAATTTTGTCAGCGAAATATATTTTTCAATAGAACAAGACTTACATTAATGCCTATTTTGTGTTTTATCGCGTAAACGCAATGAACACGTACACAAGAATAAACAAAAAAGCAAAATAGTTGTGTTTACACATAGCTTTCAGTACTATAAATACCAGACGATCTCATTGGTACTTACACTTGTTTCTCACAAGCACAATCAACATGTCTGCCAAAACTATCGTTCTTTTCTGCGCCCAAGCTCTCTTGGTCCAGGTGAGTGAAGAAAAATAATTGAATTAAACCATGTTTTGGTGTAACAAATTAAAATCTAATTTATGTACTTTCTAATTTAGACTATCTCCGCATACTGCGGCGCTGGTTTGGGTTACGAAGCTCCTTTGTTGGCCGCTGCTCCGTTCGGTGCCGCTCCCTGGGCTGGTTATGGAGCTGGATGCGGATGCGGTCTAGCCGCCGTCCCAACATCCAGCGGTGGTGGATTCCCCACCTCCAGCGCTTCCCCCATCCCTCCCGTCGGTTTGTCCGTTCTGTCTGAGAACGAGATCGGAGGTATCTTAGCCGTCGGTGGTGAGCTTCCTTTCCTGGGTACCGTCGGTCTGGAGGGTGCTCTGCCTACCGCTGGTGCTGGTGCCGTGTCCTACGGCTGCGGCAACGGTGCCGTGGGCATGGTGAGCGAAGACATCGCTGGTCCCGCATGGGGCTACCCCGCTGCCGCTGGTTTGGGCTACGGACCTGGTCTCGCTGCCGGAATCGGCTACGGTCCTGCTATCGCTGGACGTGCCCTCGGTGGATGTGGTTGCGGAATCTACTAAGAAATGTTTTATTTACGACGTCATCTGAAAATATACAATTTTGAATGCAACATATTTTTTTCTTTACAATGAAAGACTATTGATGGATTTTTTTTATTTAATACGAAAGTAATTCATTTACAATTATTTATGCAATTTTTTATTTATTAATTTACATTTATATTTTACGAAATGTACCTATATCGTAATACCTAAAGAATAACAAGTTTACTACAGATATAAAAAAACTCTGCCCTTCAGGTTTACTACCGCTCAGATTATGTTTATTAGTTACTTACTTACTTACTCCGTGGCACATCGACCCAAAGTGGGTCTTGGCCTCCGACACAAGAGATCGCCAAAGTCGCCTGTCTTGCGCCTTCTCCTGCCAGTCCATCGCTTGTAGCTCCCGCAGATCCAGCTTTACGGCGTCTCGCCAGCGGTACCTGGGCCGACCGATGGGTCGGCGGCCAGTCGGGGTCCCGAGGTATATGTGTCCCAACTAATAAACATCGTAAACATCATGTTACGATGTTTATCAGTTGGGAATTATAAAATTGGTACTTATAAATTTCGTACAACTATTATATTTCTGAGAGTCGGACGGCTATTTAATAAAAAATAGCGTTTATTTACAAAATGAAAAACTTAAAAAAAATCTGTTTTATTTACGGTAACCCCATTGTTTTTCGGTGGGAAAATGGCTATAAATATTTTTTTTGGTCGTTATAAGTATATTATAATAAAACCAATTCCAAGTCAGTTATTGGTTGCAGACACAGCATCTGTAGACTTGTGCATTGTCCTTTGTTTTACTACTGAATTATTAGCGAAACTATCACTTGACTTAACAGTTTAGAAGTATGCATTTAAATTCGATAATTACAAATATTATGTTTACACATATTATGTTACCTTCATAACAAATCCACAAACATGAAACCAACGTTGTATGTAAAATGTTTAATATCTTATATATAAAATTCTCGTGTCACAATTTTCGTTCCCATACTCCTCCGAAACGGCTTGACCGATTCTCATGAAATTTTGTGAGCATATTGAGTAGGTCTAAGAATCGGCCAACATCTATTTTTAAACACGCGCGGACGGAGCCGCGGGCGAAGCTAGTCTTTCTTATATATAAAATTCTCGTGTCACAATTTTCGTTCCCATACTCCTCCGAAACGGCTTGACCGATTCTCATGAAATTTTGTGAGCATATTGAGTAGGTCTGAGAATCGGCCAACATCTATTTTTCATCCCCTTATATGTTAAGGGTAGTCCACCCCTAAATTTTATTTTTTAGACAAACACGCGGACGGAGTCGCGAGCGACAGCTAGTATATCATTAAAATTAACTACAACAAACAAAACTCTTCAAATCGCAGTGTCACAGTTGTTTTAATTATTAATACTAAATAATCAACTTGAAAAACTAGTCAGGAAATAACTATCCGTGTGTAAGTTCAAATATATTAGGAAACCATTTTATCGCCATACAATTAATTTAAAAAGATACCTTAACTTGCAAAGTTTGGTACCTATGCTGTCGCCCTCATTTTCAGAGTACCCAAAATTCATAGGCATTATAATAATAAATGGATACGATTGTTTAAATGAATTAATAATGTAAACAAAATATGTTATCGGCTATGTGACACACTTAGGGTCCCCACAAGTATAGTGACAATACCTCTCTCGTAGATGACCATATTACGATTAATTACGTTTATTATTATTAATAGTCCAGTTTAACGAGTAAAATATAGTTTAAAATCAAAGTATTAAATTAATATTAAAGTCAGACATAACTCATTAAAATAATTTCATTTTTCTGTGTAAGATTGTAGTTCAACCTAAATTCACCGCCCCCCCCATTTTTCAATGTTAATTTATATTTGATATTTTTGTTTTAGTTGTGAAATCAATAAGTGCAAATAAAAAAACAGCTTTATCGTAATGTTTACTCGCATTTATTACAGACAAATCTAAATCTTCATAGCTTGTTTTCAGTACAGGTAAGCGCCGTTGTAAGCACCGTTGCAGCCGCAGCCGCCGGCGCAATTTCCTGCAATGGAGACGACACCACCAGCTGGCACATCACCACCGAATCTGACGGCACCCAAAATCGGTACCTGTCCAGCGACGACGGTGGTACCGGCGACGCCCATCTCACCAGCGACGGCAATATCGCCGACGCCGATGCCTCCGTAAGCTGGGCCAGCGATGGCAGCGGGGCCAGCGATGGCGGCAGGGCCAGCGAGTCCGTAGCCAAGTCCAAGACCGGCACCGTAGCCGAGTCCAAGTCCGGGTCCGTATCCGAATTCGGTGGCTAAACCGGGTCCATAGCCGAGTCCGTATTCACCAGCCCAACCACCTGCGTAGCCCAGACCGAGGCCGGCTCCGAGGCACTCGCTGTATACATTCTATGGAATTACAAAATGTTTTATAACACTATCGTCAAAATATTCATAAACGATTAACACGAATTTAAAAAAAAATATGAAATAAAATATTAATAATTTTAATTTAAATTTCTGACTTACCTGGATCAAGCAAGCTTGAATGCAGAGGAGCAAGAAGGCGAAGGGAGACATGTTGCAGATTTGTTTTTCGACTGAATGATTCGTCAATATAAAAATGTCTTTTTATATGCTTACCATTCTCTTAGTCATTAAAACATTTCGACATACATCAGAAAACGTGAGACCGTGCTCCATTGTCGGTGTCATAATTTTACCTAAATAATTAGATCAAAATATATATAATATTCCTAATACATTTATGCCTATTTTGTTAGGGGTTTGCATAACATTCATAATTTCAATAGATGTGCTTACACATAACTCTTTTAACATATAAATACCAAACGATTTCATTGATGTTTACACTTGTTTCTCACAAGCACAATAAACATGTCTGCCAAAACTATCGTCCTTTTCTGCGCCCAAGCTCTCTTGGTCCAGGTGAGTGAAACAAACAAAATAATAGAATTATACGATGTTTTGGTGAAACAAAATAAAATCTTATTTATGTAATCCCATTGATTTAGACTATCTCTGCATACTGCGGCGCTGGTTTGGGTTACGAAACTCCTTTGATGGCCGCAGCTCCCTTCGGCGCCGCTCCCTGGGCTGGTTATGGAGCCGGATGCGGATGCGGTCTGGCCGCCGTCCCAACATCCA